>NW_028230440.1:16144138-16444138 GCF_043228905.1 Azolla caroliniana
TCTTTTGAAGCATCTGGAACAGAACCCAATGCTTAGTTTTCAGAAAATGAAAATGCCAAGATGTAACATATCATGCGATGCGATGCCTCTTCACAGCACAGCAGCAGACATGATGATACTCCGAGAAAACATTTTGCTAAGATACCTTGCTTTCACAATGTGGAGGACATACAGAGAACCTACAGCCTCAGACCTTTGTCCAACCCCTTTCCCTGAATTCCTTGTTTTTGTCCCCAAACCTTGATCCCACTTCTTTGTGATTATGGGTCCAAACTATAAGCATGTATTTGTCATTAATCACTCATTCTCTTGAGCTTTTTGTCAGTGCAAAACAGTGCTGTGAATCCTTGAATGAATCAATTATGTGCATAATGAATCGATATCAAATAGCATATAAAGCTCTTAAAATGCTACCATGTAGTATAATCACTGCATTGACAAAGAAGACAAAAACTGTGTATGAAGAATTATTGATTGACTACCCACATAGGGAATCCCTGGCAAACAGCTTCTAAAATGGATAGCAAATAGTGTCTCATGTATCCAAAAGTGCACAAACATCATAAACTTAAGGTCATTACTGTGTGTAACCTACCAGGCCGTTGAAGCAAATGGTTGGCGGTAATGTAAGTGCTATGAAATGCTTGAAATACTTCTTATGAGTCATTGGGAAGCAATAATTAACACACTGATCTGGAAGATACAAAATGTGACAGGTCGTTTTAAAATTTTATACTAGCCCTTTTGTGCGTTAACTTCAAAAAGGCCAATTGCACGTTTTATTTTGTTTTTAGATGGCAGCAAAGGTTAAACTGCAATCTGGCTGTCAAATTTCAGCCCCTACACTTTGAATACTGTGACAAATTCTCCCACTCGTCATGCTCATTAAGTTTAATTCAAAATCCCTGCTCTCGTATCAGACACAAAACCTTAGTACATTATCAAAGTTGTCTTTGATTTTCTTCTGAATATTCTATAGGTGTTGCTGTTCTTCAGAAATAGTTGTGATTCGTGAACAAAAAAGAGTAATACAAAATCTCAATAAGTCAACATGCAATCATTAATCACACTCTTCGTTCCTGGTTCTCCATTATTCGAAACACTCACATGGTAGAAACTGAGATATTTTCCATGGTATGTTTTTCCTTGGAATGTATATATTATATCCCATGCCATGAATTATGTTTATTGAGTTGCATTGAGAATTACATTCAAATATAAATTGATTATTTGCAAGCTGTTATTTTTTGAATGTGACAAGTTTGTTGCACTGAATATGCACAGTTCTATTGCTACATTGATGTAGTTAAATCTTAATAACTCGATTTTTTCTTCTTATGTTGAATGCAGCAAGATAAAACTTTAAAGGTTGAACTATTTGAAGAGTAATGATTAGTCTTCCCGATTTGAAGTTTGAGTTTGTATTATTTACTTTCCACTGATAAAACCAATGGATAGTAAACCCTACATACTCTGGTGAAACTACAAACACTTATTTTATAAAAAGACCAAACATACCGTTTATCTCGAACAATCCGGACATCTCGGACATGGCCATAATGTGAAAATTTTCTTTCAAGATCCCTCTCTGTCGTATTAAAGCTGAATCCTGCAATAAAAAGGTTTCTTCCCGGTTTCCCAATTCCAGTATTCCGATTAGGAGGTGGAGACCATGGTCGTTTCCTTGATCGATGATTTTGAGGACTTTGCCTCCTTGGGGAATATCTTCCTTGAGGAGAATATCTTGGCCTGAAACACAGCAGGAGAAAGCGCCCAAGATCAAGTTTATGTTGAAGAATTCACTTTCGCATGGAAGTGTTGGTATAACAGAACCAAACATAAAAGAATACCATAAAATGTATTTTTAAAGAACTTTAAATAAGAATAAAATTATCGCTCTAACCTTAGCACTGATTTTTTCATTATCTTTTGAAAATGACCTCCTTCCAATTAAACTTTTGCCATAATCCAGTTTATCTATGAACATATGAATTAAGTGTATGTACTATGAATCAGACCTTAAATATACACTCAAAACTACAATAGTTTTGGATAATGTATTAACTTTGTGTGCACTATATGGATTCAAATGAGTGGGTACCGAAGAGAGGAATGCATAAAAAATTAAAAACTAGAAACATGTATTGTACATGAGTATAAATCTACACTACAAGAGAAGTCCATCTTAGGGAGCTTTGATTTCGTTAATCATTTCAGGAATAGCATTAACTTGATGGAACTTACAATGAACTACCAACCCACGACAAGAGTGCATTAAGATTCACATCATCAGCATTGATATAAAGTAATGTGAAGTAAATGAAGTTTCCCTTTTACTGAGAGACCTAGCCTACCCACTATGCTGTAAAATATGTTTTTGCCAAGACTACCATTCCAATATAAGGTTTTTTGTACCAACAAAGCTCAACCTATAAATTCTCACTAAGAAAGATATAATATTCGAATTAAATAAACAGGAAAATATTGCTGTAGGGGATTCTTGCATTCTTCACGCAATGTTGTGTTGGCCCTATCTCAGGCATTGTTGCAAGATACCATCACGATGTCAGAGGTTGTGTCTGTATCTATAAGGTATATGTACACCACACAACAAGTATTCCTGCTGGTTGAAACCATACTTCATAAAGATAGATAGTTATTTTGATGGCAAAAACCTCCTCTGGTTGTTTCAGCAATGTGCTCCATAATTCTATTAGTTTTTGAATTTTAAAACTATCATTCATTTTGTGTTCTACTTTAGTTACTTCTTAAAGAGTGGGTTGGCCAAGACGACTTAGTTTCTCACTTAAGAAAGACATTGTAATCAAAGATATAAATTTATGCAAACATTTCTGTATATACCCAAGATTCTGAATGTGCACTATTTGTAGTCAAATATTCTCTTCCGTTTCATGAAATTCGGGGCAGGGAAAAACATTCTTGTTGTTAAGAATTTTGATTAGACAGTATTAATGCCCACACACTATGAGGGAAAATCTTGACTCTTGAGACATTTTGAGTGGTTGAAGAAAAGGTTTCTCATGAAATCTGGCACTGTGCCATTTAAAAGAAATAAAGTTACCTGGGTGAATGGCGGTATCTGCGAGGAGGAGTTCTTGAATATGACCCCCTCATGTATCTTGTTCTTGTCTGCGGAGACACTGAAGGAGGTGAAAGTTCTCGATACCGCCGAGTGTGAGGAATGTCCCTAGGAGACCTTGAATGATCTCGCTCGATGAGTCTTGCCCTGGGAGACTTCAAAAGATCTCGCTCAATAAATCTTCTAGAAAAAGATCCCTTAGGAGACCTCGGGGGAAGCTCTAGTTCGATATGTTTTCTAGAAAATGAATCCCTGTGTTCAATTTGTCCCCTAGAGAAGGCGTCCCTAGGAGACCTTGAAATATCTTGTTCAATATGCATTCCAGAGGAAGGCTCCCTAGGAGACCTTAAAAGGTTATGCTCGGTATGTCTTCCCGAAAAAGAATCTCTTATTGGAGAATGTCTTTGATTCAATGTATAATGATAGCTCGCCATCTGCTCAGGAGACCTTTGATGAGGCGGAGTTCTATGTCCTCTTACTTGAAAATCATCATGAGTGACTGTAGATAGGTATCTCTGTCTATCAGATGGAGGCACTGGAGATAGAGAACTTCCTTTTGCTTCCACAGCAACCCCTTCGAGTGTTCCATCGTAGTTTCTTTCGTCCAAATTTAGGTTCAATCCATCCCTGAAATTGTATTCCTTTTCTGGTATTACACTACTTTCTCCTTGATTTTCACGTAGCTTCAAACCATCCATGAGAGGTCCCTTTGGCAGAAAGTCTCCTTTTTTTTCACATAGCCCCAAATCATTGGTGAAACGGCCTTTCTGCAAGAACTTGTTGGAGTATTCAGGCGGTCCACGGGAGCTTGGAGATTCAATTCCGTCATAACTTTGCTTCTTTCCTTCCAAACTTAGCTCCAACCCATCCTTTAACATACATTCATTTTCAAACAGAACATTACATTCTCCTTGGTTTCCACACAGTTTCAAATCCCTCACTAAGCATGGCTGTGGCAAGAATCCCCTTTCTCTTCCCACTTGATGCGGCTCCCCTGTTTCTCCTCCCTGCTCTTTCTTGGAGAAAACACCCATTTCTTCTTCCCGATCATTCAACTCCTTACGAATCATGTTTTGTTCTTTCTCTTTGTCTTCTTCTTTTCCGCTTTCGTCCCTTTTAACTTTTTCCTCTTCTTTTTCTTCTTCCTCGTCATCTTCTTCGGTGAAGGCCTGGTTCAAATCTAGGCCAACAGAGCGTTTTCTGAAGCTATTTAGGTTGCCACTCCTCATGCCTCAATGCTCTGCAAAGGGTATAGATAACAGGGGGGGGGGGGGGGGGGGGGGTAACAAGAAAAAAGATGAGATGGGGTGGGGTGGAGTGGGTTTGAAGCTAAGAATTGAGTGTCAAACGATAAAGACAAGGAAGGGGAAGCGAACACAAGAGAGAGAGAGAGAGAGGGATGTCTGTCTCTGTCTCTGTCTATGGTGGGTGCTTCCAAGGTATGAGAGGTTGACTGTCAAACCCTAACCCTAAAATTGGAGAGAAAAGGAGGGAGAAGATGGTGTAGGGTAGTAGTAGTAGTAGTAGTAGTAGTAGTAGTAGTACAAGATTGAGATTTTGGGTCAGTCGTAGTAGAAGAAGAAGAAGAAGAAGAAGAAGCTCTCTGCAGACAGAGACAGAGAGAAATAGTACAAGTAGACAAAAAAATTAAAAACTAAATAAATAAATAATAAAAAGCAACGAGTACTTATACATATGTATGATTTATTTATTTATTTATTTATTTATTTATTTAATCCTCCCCCTTTCTCTTCTTCTTCTTCTTCTTCAAAAAAAAAAAGAAGACATAATGTCTCTCTTCTAGTTTTTGTTGTTTTCCCATTCCATTTGATTACCAATTGCTTCTTAATTGCTTCTGCACACGATGACATGCCTCTCCGAGGGTGTTTCGTTGTTCGTTGGTTTTCTGCTTCAAAGAGAGTGAGAAATAGATAGATAGATAGATAGATAGATAGATAGATTCTATTAATCATCTTAGGAGGTCAAATATGACCTATGAGACCAAAAATATTACATTTCACGTAGTACATGTGAAACTGAGTAGCGACTCTCGATGTGTGCGTGCGTGTGTGTGTTTGTGTAAGAGAGAGAGAGAGAGAGAGAGAGAGCATAGTTATTGGCCGGGGTTTGATGTTAGCTACCTTTCTACGTTGCTTCCATTCACTCAATGTCATACATAGTATGTATGATTGGCAATAAAATCACAAGTGCACACACATACACGACCTTCATGATTGTTCATAAGATGCAAGTATAGATGGGTTTGAGTTCCCCAGCCATATTGCTTGATGACAATAAGCAAACCCCAATCAAATTGTGGGCTATGATGAATGTGTCTCACATCACACAATAAAGGGTGTGTGATTTTATTCAGCAATAGTGATTGTTTCGTGGGGTGAGCTATGTTATCTTGATCACGATTGGTACAATGAGATGTTTACCATCCTCATTAGTTTTGTGTAGGGGGTACAATAAAGCATCTCAATTGATGACATTAGTTTTCCAGGCTAACATTAATGAATAAATTTGAGGTGGTAGCAACGTTCTCATGTCAACCATATCCGATGCCCTTTGAGTTTGGGCATAACTTTTCAGGAATGAACGTATCATAACAACATGACGTCACCCAGACATGGTGAGGTATGCTACCATGGTCGTGATCGTCCTCATTGGTGTTGGTTTGGGGGTACAATGAAGCAACAGGGTTGAGAATGTGTTAGACCATTACTGTGTTGGATTAGGGGTGACAATTGGGACATTAGTTCACCTTATGTTATCTTTAATTTAACATGAATTCAAAGCTTATTGCCATTGCCCATAATTGAGGATGACATTATTCATGTTCATATGCAAAGTTTCTTGTCTCATACATTGTTTTTAGGCCATAGTTGACCCGTCAATTCACATTGTGTTATATAGAAGTTCACAAAGTTGAATTGTATTGACGCACTACTTAACAAATCATGTTCTTGGTTCCATCTAGCTTATCCATCAATTCTTAGATCTCGCCAACGATGGCATTAATGAACTCTTGAATGAATACACACTTTTTCATATTGAAGGGCCCTTCATTTTATACCTTTTCATGGGTAGTCTTTTCTTCGATCTACATGTATCTTTTTTTTCGAAGGTTACACCCAAGTTGACCTTTCGTTATGAGCCTTCAAATTTGCTCTCGTTACTATTGCTATTATAAGGCAATATTAATATGAATTATCCTAATTATGTGTATTGGAAAGTTGGTAATCATCATCATCGTAATAATAATAACAACAATAAAACTCATCAGATCCAAGTAAAAGAAAAAATCCATTCAAACTTGAGAGTCCAACAATATGCCTATGCAAAGCTTAACAAGTTGCGAAATAAAGCTCCAACTTTGGAGGCTTCACGAATGTAAGAGAGATTGACAAAGAAATGCCTCTTTTTGACAAAAAACTTAGACTTTCCTACATATTTGGAAATTGATGGAGACACTCATTTCGTTGTGTAGTACAAGAGTACTTTAGGTTATAAGCAAACGATAGTACTTCGTTTACTTAATGGAAGTACAGTAGCTTCATGCCTACAATGAAAATAGTATAATATTTTATGATATGTAGAGATTGGGAATTAGTTACATACTACGACACGACTTTATATGATAACTGAATAGCATGATGTTTTAACCATAGTTAAGGCAACCAACTAGTAGTATGCAAACTCAAGCTAAATTATTTTAGGAACAAAAACATAAATATATGGTATGATGTGATTATAGCCTAATGATAGAATTAGATAGCCATGTTCTCACCTTGCGAATGTCTATAACATCTTCACTAGCAAGTAAGACATTAAGTACTAACACTATATGGCAATTTTGCGTTGATACATTGCAAATGCTGGAATTTCTACAATGAAACTATGAGACATAGATCCACGAATTTGTGATTCTTGAAGGTTTTCTACCTATACCAAAAGGATAGTGCCATAAGTGATGTAGTTCGTTTTAGTGAAAAGTATGGATTTCAAGTTCCCCTTTTTCCGTGCTATTGAGGTATGCTTACAAGTTACATAAGACTACGTTTCTTTATTTTCAAAATGATTGAGCTATTCTACCTTGAAGCCTTGACACTTCTTGATCATTTAAAAAATGCACAACTCTACCTTAAGTAGTATTAGGAAAAGAGTGTTGTTAATGACATGGCTGCATGATTATTTCTTTCTCCATCAAGAAATTAGGGCATTCTCTTAATTAGTCAAGCTAGAAGTTAAATTGTGACTTATGTTGCCCATTGTAAAGTAGTAAGTTGTAACTATGAAAAATCAAAACAACTTTAATTAAGGAATGAATCCTAATAAAAAACGGCTTCATTTAGATGCTCTAGTAATCAAAATATTATTTTAGTATTTCCGTAATATTCTATTGTACGTGACTTGAGGTGCATTTTCGAACATAAAATATCCAGTGAGAATCCTTTTATACAAAGGGAACCTCGTCTTTAATCATCAAAGGTACAATACCCTCACCTTTTAAGTTATTTATGGTCTTTTGTTTTGGATATACTTCCCCCATCCCAATATATGGAGTGATATCAATTATTCCCATGGTACCATAGATACTCTAGAAATCACCATCCATCAAACAATAGACAAATTAATTGGATAGTTTCCTTAAACCTATATGTCCCCATACAAGACAAATGTAAGGTGAGGCGCCCAATTAAATGAGCTTGCAAGCAATTAAAGAGTAAAACATTGAGATATGTTATTAAATGGTTTCTTCTCTCAATCTAGCATGCAATTGAAGTGGCCTCTAAATAATTAAACACGTTTTCGTTATTTATTTAATTAAGCAAGCAAGCACCCTAAGGCCTCTAGGCTCTTAGATTAATGAGCATATAAAGTGGAATCCCCTCTACTCTAATGTGTTTTGGAAATCACTATTACAGTCAAAGCTAAAGCCATTTTCATGATCATTGCTCATACTAGGAACTCTTATTGGTGTAGACAAGAACCAACCACCTCTGTAAGTGTGTTCAATAGAGTGTGTGGTGCATTTACTATAGTAGGTGGTTTAATTGACACTACATTGGAATCATGGTTGGGGAGGCCACGATCGTAATTTTGACGGGGAAGTTCAATGGTGGATTTAGTGGGGAATGTAGATAAAGAAGAACCTCATGTTCTTGATTCCTCCAACCATCAAGAGTTTCTTGGAAAAGGTGAAACACAATTTTTCGAGGGGTGGATTAATTTGGCGATCGCAATCATTTAAAGCATGATGAAGGCATCAAATGAGTGTTAACTTCTATAGGGTGAAGAGTAATTACAAGGTGGTTGATGGCTCCATTGTGGCATAAATAATAAGCGATATATGCATGTTGAGATGAAACCATTGTGATGAAAAACCTGGAGCAATGTCGGTAGATCTGAAGGATGATGATTATTTGAGAATTGTTAGCCATCATGGAATGGAAGCAATGCTTGTCATGCTTAACAACAATATTTAAGAAAACCAATAGTATTTAAGAAAGAGTAGGGGCCAAGCAAAAGTGCTTGTTATCGAAAGTGACAAATGCTTACAAATTACAATGGTTTAAATGTTGTAACATAGAATCAAGAACAAACCAAAGCAATTTATCAAACAAACATAGAGTACAATAATTGCAATCACAAAGTGAGAAATCTTCATTAGATTTGTCTCCCTTGATTTCTGATAAGAGCCTTAAATTCTCAAGAAACAAGATATGAAACAATGAAGTTTATGTGCTTTATAGGATCTTGGCAATTATCTCAAAAGGGAATTTTGTGCACTTCAAAGACCCCTTGATAATTATTCTAATTCAAGAAATGGCTTAGTTGCCCATCATTGGTTAATCTCTAAGGATTCATAATCTTTCGCTCATCAATATATTTGTTTTACGAAAAACTACCAAGAAAAAAACCACTTGAAAATACCTTCTCCCAAATAACTTCCCCTTTAGTTTTTTTAGTTCAGGACTCCTCCCTTTTTTAATTTTGACATAAAGCATGATCACATAAAGGTGGGAACCCATGAAAGCTAGAGGAACATGAAGAGTGAACTCACACGAAGGCATGAAGCCAAGAAGTTTTGAACTCAAGAAGGACATATTGTGCAAATTTGCATGATGCAAATTACATTAAAGCCATTTCATGCAAAAATTGCAAGAAGGTCTTAGGATATAAGAGGTTGAGAGGAAATGAGAGATCATTGTTGAGATATCAAGCTCAACTTAGTTTAGCCATTTAGTTAACCACGTAACTTAGTAGTTACCTAGATAGAATCTAGTTAGTGTGTTGACCTTTTTAACCCTTAAATAGGTTCTTGTACTTGTACGTAAGTGGGGATACATTCTAGATCCTCCACTACCAAGTATATTTAATATAGGATTTACATCCTTGTTGGTGTTCTAGTTCCCGGTGAAAACCGCACATGGTCACTCATGCCCGTTGATGTTCCAACCTCCAGTGGGGACCTCACATGGTTGCTCACATTCGTTCGTGTTCCTATTTTTGGTGAGGACTCGTTTAGACATCAATCCACTTTGGTTTTGTACTTCAGCTCACCCTTGCACCATGACTCTTTCGAAAAGGCGGCCGTAAAGGGGAGGATAATGTCACAAACAGGACAACAGTCATGTCAAGATTTAAACTCTTGACCTCTTATATTGTAGTCAAGCGTTATGTTCTAACCAATACATCGAAATACATGGTCATGTTATGTGTATCTTAGTAGATTATTAGTAGATTATCTATTTCAAGTTCTAGGAGTTTTTAGAAAGTTTTAGAACTAGAGGGTTCTAGAATGTTCTTTCGAATATTCTCCAGAATATTCTAATGCATGTACTTTGACTCACAGTATAAATACTTGTAACCTCATTGGTCCCTTTCAAGGGATTCAATGCCAGTGCAAATATTACATCGCGTACAGGCTTCGACATTGGAAGAATTAAATCTCGCCGACAATGAGAAAGAGCTGAAAATAGTGCTCATAGCAAAAGAGATGCAATCGACTGACAAATCAAGACTGGTCAAACTACTGCGACAATACAGAGATGTGTTTGCGCGGTCGTTCGAAGATATGAAGGGCCTAGATCCGGCATCTTGCCATCATCAGATTAATCTTCACAAATATGCGCAACCAGTACATCGACGGTATCACTTAAACCCGAATTATGCAATAAAGGTAAAAGAGGAAATTGACAAACTGCTGTGAGTCGGCTTTATTTGACTAGTCAAGAAGTCTACTTGGTTAAGTCTGATAGTTGTGGTGCCTAAAAAGAATGGCAAGATAAGAGTGTGTGTCGACTATCAAAAGCTGAATGTTGCCACAATGATAGATGCATTTTCGTTACCTTTCACAGATGGAGTGCTGGATGCAGTGGCTGGCCATGAAATATATATTTTCCTAGATGGCTTCAGTGGATATAATCAGATTCGGATGCATTTCGATGACAAGGAGAAAACTGATTTTGTCACCGAATGGAGTGTATTTGTAGCGGTTGTCATGATGTTCGGGCTTAAAACAACGCCGATTACATTTCAGAGAGTGATCATGGAAATTTTTATTGAGTATATACTGGCATTTATTTAGGTATTTCTGAATGACTTTGCAATATACAATTGTAGAACTGATCATTTCAAACATCTTCGACTCTATTTGGAGAGCTGTCAAGAAGGAAGTTTAAGCTTAAATCTAGCAAAATGCGCATCCGGGGTGACAAGTGGAATGCTGCTAGGACACATTGTTAGTCGGGATGGAATTTCCATCGACCCTGATAAAGTCAAAGCAATAATGGAAGCACCACCACCGAAAATGCTAAGGCCTTGAGCCGATTCTTGGGCCAAATTCGATGACATAGTCGGATGATTCGGTATTTGGCCAATGTCGTGAGACCTCTTCATGCGGCAATTCATAAAACACCATTCCAGTGGTCGACAACTGAACAAGACACTTATGACTGTTTGAAGAAAATGCTGACTGAGGTACCAGTCATGCAACCACACGATTGGGCGAAGTACTTTCATGTTTTTGTGGATGCCTCAGATGTAGCTATCGGAAGTGCCTTAATGCAATTATCGGAGCCTAACTGGTATATACCAGTGTATTATGCGAGTTGGAAATTGTCGACTGCCTAGCGAAACTATTCAACAATTGAAAAAGAGGCTCTCGGCATGATATACAGTGTGAACAAGTTTCGACATTACCTACTGGGTCGGAAATTTACTTTCCATGTCGATCATTCTACTCTACTATACTAGTGTCAAAACAATCCTTAACCGACAAGCTAGCAAGATGGACACTTCTATATTACAAGAATTTGAATTCGACATTATTCATCATCCAGGAGTGCAACACGCGGTAGCCGACTACTTAAGTCGAATGGAGTCGGGAGAGCCAAGTACAGGGGTTCAGGATGATTTTCCAGATGCATAACTGTTTCGAATTGAAGCTGAGAGTTCGACAAAAGTCGGTGAGGAAGTAGCCGACCTATGGATTACAGAGATGGTAGTATTTCTCAGTAAAGGATTGACTTCGGAGGGCATGGCACCGGACGAGCGCAAATGATTAGCGATTCGGAGTCGGAATTTCTGTTTAAGGAAACGCTGTATCATAAAAGGAGCCAATAACATATGTGCGGTTCAGCAATTTGAGAAGGAAGCAGTTTTGCGTAGGCTCATTGCGGTGTGTTTGGAGGACATTATGCAGGCGACGCGACTGTTCGAAAGGTCTGGAACAATGGATTATGGTGGCCAACTTTGAAAGATGTAGTTAACTATTGTCGGCAATGTGATTTGTGTCAACAAATTGGTCAACCAAGTGAACGAGATCGAATGCCGCATCAACCAACACTGTTGTTGGAACCTTTTAAAAAATGGGGTCTCAACTTTGTCGGACCATTCAAACCAGCCGTGGCGAAGACAAGCAATCGATACATCATAGTCACTACCGACTACTATACAAAATGGGTCGAAGCCAAAGCTCTTCGGGATAATACAACTTCAACTGCAAAATTCCTCTATGAATGCATATCTTGTAGATTCGGTAGCCCAATTGAATTAGTAAGTGATCAAGGCACTCATTTTGTTAATAAATTTATTCATGAATTATCAAACTATTATGCAGTAGTGCATAAAAGGAGTACACCATACTACCCACAAGCTAATGGGTTAACCAAGTTGACAAACAAAACAATTAAGACAATTTAGAGGAAGATCGACATGAAAATCGGACCGAGTGTGACTAGAAGCTGCATAGTGCCCCATGGGCATACCGAACAACATACAAGATGATGATTCGATCGACCCCCTTCAGGATGACATTCATATTAGAAGCAATGATACCGATCGAGTTCCTAATTCTGACTCTGCGTGTACATGTGACAGAAAGACTAGATGAGGAATAGTCGGAACGGATTTAGAAGGAACAACTTATTACGTTAGAAGAAAGTCGACTATAGTCAATGTGGCATTTAGAGCAGAAACAGAGAAAAACGAAATTGTTTATCTATCGACACCGACAAAACAAGGAGAAACTATTTGCCATTAGTAAACTGGTATTAGTCTTTCAGACGAAAATGGGTGCCATGCCAGGTAAACTCTGATTTCGATGCACTGGTCCGTATTGGATTGTCAATAGCAACAAAGGCATGTATGAGATCAACACATTAGCTGGTGAAGTCTTACCTATGGGTGAATGGGTTCAGACTCAAGGCTTATCGGGGACTGTCACCAACTAATCCATTCGTACCAGGCGAAACAACCGGTAGTCGATCGACTACCCCAGTGATGGTTGGTGGACCATAACCAATACAAGGGGGCATAATTGTAAATATTAAAAATAAAAATAAATAAAATCAAGAAAAGACAGTAACAAAAAAAACAAAACAAATAGGAAAATCAAATCTTGGCATTATTACTTCTTGGCACTATCCTTTCCAGACCATATATGGTGTGCCTATGATTTAGTACTTATTACAAGTGGTGGCTATTAAAGAAGCATTAATAGCAGATATGTCATATCTTGAGTGATGGACCTCTTCAATAGAAAAACTTTTTCACTTCCTATTCCTGTCATAGAAAAGCACAAACAAACCCTAATACGCAGGAAAACACAGGCGAAGCACATAAAAGCATAGGCGAACAGAGAGCCAAGCATAGATGTGCAGATGAAGAACCCTACATAGAGAACACTCTGACTCTCTCCTTCCTGCACTGAACACAACAAGGTAGCAAACGAGCAGGAAGACAACATGCCAATGCAAGTTTCCGAACACTTACGTCGCTGGTTGAAGAACAACGACTTGGAAGGTTACCTTCGAATCGTGAATGCTAAACATCACCCATGGGCAACATAAATAATCAAAGAAATTGACAATCACGAACAAACAGGTGCGTCGATTCTTGAATCTAAAGAAAGAGAGCTATGATGTAATGGACACATTGGAAGCTGAGATTCTAGAGTCATATTTCGGGGAATACTCTCATTCGGCCAAAGCCTACCGAACAGAAGGAGGTCCGGATGTATTCTTCCATGATGTAGCAAAATTTCTGTTGGAAGTGACTTGTGTCAGCCCATGGTCATATTGCATGCCGAAACAGAGGGTTGGGTTCATGATAGCTAAATATGAGGGAAAGAAAATCGACTGGGGATATATCACTAGTGTCGTGCCTAGAGAACAACTTCATGGGGTGCAGAATGGGAAAGCCATGAAGCCGATTTTTGCACGGTGGTTGGTGGTATTATGTCCCATACTGGTAGAAACCGCACCTGAACTCGACACCCAACAAGAACAGGAGCCAACACAAGAACTGTTGAGAATCAAACTCAACTTCCGGTGTGTGGGAACACACTCTAGGATACTCAAGTGTGTGAACATGACGCCACCTCCTTGTATAGTAACTAGTGTGTCATAGAAGTTAATGTTCTATGCCACATATTCTTTAAGTAGTTAAGACACTACCTCTTTCCCAAGAGGCGGTACTAGTGAGAGAACTTAGAGAGAAGGTGGCAACATAAGCACCTCCTCCTTCTCTTTGTTTGTTGTTGGTCATTCTTGTTCTCCTTGTAATACAGTTTTCTGTATCTCTCTCTCTCTCTCTCTCTCTCTCCACACACACACACACACACACACACACACACACACACACACACACACACACACACATAGTTCTTCTACTGCACAAAATCACCCTCAATTCATTACATGGTATCCAAGCGTGTGGTTGCTTGATTGAAGCCCATCGCCTTTGCATGTGTTGTGCCCAATCCCGTGTTTGGAAAGAACCGGTTGATCGTTGTAGTAGCAATCTGCACATTTCGCATCAAAGAGGAAGAAGAAAAAGCTCGACATGAACACTCAGATGGGAAGCACTCTTCCTAGCTCGACAGAAACAACTTTGCATCTTGGGAGTACAAGATGCACCAATACCTTGTCAGCCAAGGTTATTGGAGTTATGTCAAAGGAGGAAATGAAAATCAACCCAACCCAACACATGCCGACTACCCAGCTTTTTGTTGGGAAACAGGTCCCTCCGGATGGGAAGGGAGAAGAACAATGCCTATGAACGAACTCGTATGAGGAGTACTCGGCTACGGAGAGCCGGATAGTGTAGGCCCGGTATGAACCGGATGAGGAGTACCCGGCTACGGAGAGCCGGATGGTGCAGGCCCGGTATGAACCGGATGAGGAGTACCTGGCTACGGAGAGCCAGATGATACAGGCCCGGTATGAACCGGATGAGGAGTACTCGGCTACGGAGAGCCGGATGGTGCAAGCCCGGTATGAACCGGATGAGGAGACATATTCGTAAATATGTTTCTGAGAGCCTATCGAGACTACATTTGTAAATAGCCGAAAAGTCATATTAGTATAAATATGACTTAGGGAAAACTTTTAGTTATAGTAGTTGTCATTATTCCTTGTTGGTGCAAGAAGAAGAGAGAGTGCGTAACTGTACAGAGAGAGAAAGAGAGAGACGAGATCGTTGCCTCTGTTGTAACCGCTACCTGTGGCGAAGATTTGTGAGCACGAGGTCAGTGCCTCAGTGAACTCACTGTTGTATATTCCTACATAGTGACAGTTTGCAGCCTGTGGGCTGCCGTGGTTTTTTCCCCTAGTTTGGGGTTTTCCACGTAAACATTTTGTGTACCCTTTTCTCTCCTTTGTGTCACGTGCATTTCGTTTCCTGTTTTCTGTGTATGAAAAGAATCTCGGTTGCGGCCGAGCTTTGTGCATAAGGGGCGTTGGGTTCCCGTCAAGTGGTATCAGAGCGAAATCGACACAGAAAATGGACGAATCATTTGGCGGCATGTTCAAGCTCACCGGCTCCAACTATTCAGTATGGAAGTCGAAGATGAGGGACATGCTCGTTGTTAAAGACCTCTGGCTGCCGGTTCAGTTCGGGGACAAGAGACCGGACAAAATCGACGCCGCGATATGGGAGGTGATGCACATGAAGACAACGGCGTACATACGGTGCTTCATCAACATGAGCCTGTACAACAACTTCAATGAAGAGAGCAAGGCTCATGAGCTATGGGAGAAGATCGACATAATGTTTCAAAACAGAAATGCTGTTAATCAGGTTTTGGTATTCCGGAAGCTAGTAAGACTCCGGTACCAAGATGGCTCCAGCATGGCGGAGCATATGAATGCCTTCCAGGGGCTGATACACCAGGCAATGTCATTGGAAGTACCTCCTGTTGATGAAGTACTAGCGCTACTCCTGCTCGGTTCCCTCCCGGATAGCTGGGAGACGTTGGTCGTCACTTTGGGCAACGCCGGGCCGGAAGGAAAACGGTTATCCCTAGTGTGAAAGTGTTTTTTGGATTCAAACCATTGAACACTAGATGGATATAAAGTATGGATAATTCACATTTGGAGGATAAGAACACGAACTAAGACCTTAGGGAAGAAGTCAAAAGTAAAAGTACGAGACCAAGAGAAAAGTAAAAAGAGAAAACGCAGACTATAAAAAACAGTAAAAATAGAATGGTCATAACTCCCTCGTTGTTTATCCAAATATCACGTTTAAATATGGATTAGAAAGCTTGTAAAAAGAGCTTTCTATAGCTTTTTAAATCGCTTAATTTGGATATCGGATGAGGGAGATATGACGATTAGAAGGTCGATGTGTCATAGCAAAAAATAGGGAGATAAAAAGCTTCTAAAAATAGCATGAACGTGGATAAGAAGAGAAAGGTTATAAAAGAAGAAGTGACATTAGTGAGGAGGGGGCTAAGAGTGAAGGCCAAAGAGTGGATGAGGAGTGTTAGGAAGAAGTGTCTTTGTGGAAGAGGAAGTGTCTTAGAAGAGGAAGGTCTTTGGTTTTAGTTCAATGTGGAGTTTGTCTCCTTTGTATTCTCTTGATGTTGGAATATCAGAACATTCTTATTTCTTGCTCGCTTTCTCTATCTTTTTTCTTAGTTTCTTGAGTTATACTCTCTAATCATAATTACCTAGAGCTATATAATATATTATGATTTTCAACTCCATCTAATCGGTTTGGTCAAGCCCTCATATAGTGTATAACTATCTATTATCTTATACACCCTATCATTTTGGCGCTCCAGGGAGGGTCGATCCTTTCCGTATAGGAAGAGAAGTTATCATTTAATTGTGTTACTATATTACATTAACTTAGCTATGCAATTTGCATTTTCGGGTGAAAGAACACAAGATGCTGGTGCCTTTTTGGCATGCTTTGAGCATCATGCCATATCTATTGGACGCATCACCGACAACGAAAAGTTGCCCTTGTTGGTAGCTACATTCTATGGTCGTGCTCGAGATTGGTATGACTCTCTTCCGCAAAATGAACAAGGAGAATATCAATTATTGGTGCATCAATTTCGTACAAGATATATTCAATGGAAAAGTGCAACTGAGGTAAGGGAGGAGCTTTTTCAACTAAAGATGGAATCACCTTTTGGTTTTTTAGAGTATGAACGAAATTTCCAAGAATTGTGGACGACGTGGATTCGTCTTCGTGGTGGCACTGAAGACGAGTGGTTTAAAATGGAACGATTCAAGATGGGTCTTGATATGTATTTCCGTTTGGAAGCAAACTTGAAGGATCCCACATCGTTTCAAGCTCTTATCCAAGTTTGTCAAGCTTATGATCGACAAGTGAAGATGATGAGCTCCTTGGGGGATCCCCAAATGACGGCTTTGGGTGCAAATTTGATGCCTCGTGCCAACTTTCAAGCCTCATCTTCAATTGTGCATGGGGGACAAGTGTTTCCAAATGTGTATACCACCACAACAATAAACCCAACAAGTATATCCCAAGAAGTTGAACAAGTGAGGAGTGAACAAGATACCATGGCATTGGTAAATCGGCGCTTTGATGAAGTGATGACCCACTTGCGACAATCCCAAGCAATTCACAACACTATTCCCGATGGTGGTGGCTCTAGAGGGCATCACGGTGTAATTTGTTATTCTTGTCAAGAGGAGGGACACATCTCAACAAGATGTCCTCATCGACAACAAAGAGGCATGGGAAGAGGCATTTATCAAGTGCAAAGGAATGGACAACGACCTAACAACAATGAAGTCGAAGGAAATGTAACACTCCCTATGGCTCAGGTTCCTACAATTCCTCATAATGTGAATCTTCTTAATTTTATTGATGATAGTGATAATTCTTTTGAAGTAGCTCCTGTGAAAAGGACAAGGTCCTCGCAAAAGGAGAAAGAAGTTGAAGGAGAATCTAGTGCCTCAAGACAAAAGAAGAAGTCTAAGGAGAATGAGAAAGAGGAAAAATTGAGAAGGAGACACTCTAGAAGAAAGATCAAGATGGAGGACATTCCTATGGGTGAAGGTGTAGAAGCTTTCAATTTGAAGCATGAATTGATATCGAGTGGACCAAGGATAACATGGCCGCAACTTCTCCAATTATCATCCACATTACAAAATGAGTGGGGGAGGCTTGTGAGTATTTGCCAAAGTCAAAAGACCGTGCATTACGTGGGGATCATGCGAGTAGAAGATCGAAAGGACATACGTCCAATCATCCCTGTCTCCATCAAAGGGGTTCACATCAAAGATGCCTTGGGTGATAGTGGTGCTAGGGTAAGCTTGATTTCTGAATTTGTAGTAAACAAAGTAGGAATTCCTATTAGTAGGTCATCTTCAACAAGGGTGGTTGTAGTAGATAGTGGAGTGGTGCATTGCACAAGCATAGTGGAGGATGTGTTCATCAAGTGTTTTGGAATAAGAGGAGAAGCTTGCAACAAATACCACATCAACTTGAAGGAAAGTGTATCAATTTCCCCAAAGCTTTGGCAATTGAGTGTTGAACAAAAGGAAGAATTTATGCAAGAGTTCAACGCATGGTTACAAGAAAGTTCCAATTATAAGATGGAAGATTTGAGGTGTGTGCCACCTATAGTTTTGGTTCCAAAGAAGAATGAGATCAATTTCAAACCCTTGAATGATTCGACCAAACGAGATGAATTTTCACTTCCTTCTCGAGATGAGATTGTCGATAAAATGGTTGTTTATACAAAACAAGGTAGTGTGGACAATATGTTGTGCCAAAAAGGATTTCATGTGGATGATTCAAAGATTAACATAATTACAAAGATGACAATTCCGACAAGTCTTGAAGCTTTGAAAGTATTTGTGCAAAAGGTGCGCTCGCTCGAAAGATTCATTTATATGTTGACATGCTTACTGCTATCAAGAGTGATGTATCCCATGGCCCTACTAGTCTTTGGAGAGTTAACGAAGACATAATGATTGTGGTAACCTCTTTCTTTGTGTTGACAAGGAGAAAGATGATGATGGAATTGTCAATGTGTGTGTGGGTGTGTCTAGGAGTGTGAGGTTTTTCCTACCGACTAGCGGGGGTTTTACTCACATAGTTTGTTTCTTTTTCTTCTCTCCTTCTTTGTCTATAGCCTACCATAAGGCGAAGGAGTTTTTTTTTATTCTTTTTATCTTCGGCTCACCATAAATGGTTCGCTCAACAAGCAAGGGGGGGGGGGGGGAGCTAAATGTGAAAGTGTTTTTTGGATTCAAACCATTGAACACTAGATGGATATAAAGTATGGATAATTCACATTTGGAGGATAAGAACACGAACTAAGACCTTAGGGAAGAAGTCAAAAGTAAAAGTACGAGACCAAGAGAAAAGTAAAAAGAGAAAACGCAGACTATAAAAAACAGTAAAAATAGAATGGTCATAACTCCCTCGTTGTTTATCCAAATATCACGTTTAAATATGGATTAGAAAGCTTGTAAAAAGAGCTTTCTATAGCTTTTTAAATCGCTTAATTTGGATATCGGATGAGGGAGATATGACGATTAGAAGGTCGATGTGTCATAGCAAAAAATAGGGAGATAAAAAGCTTCTAAAAATAGCATGAACGTGGATAAGAAGAGAAAGGTTATAAAAGAAGAAGTGACATTAGTGAGGAGGGGGCTAAGAGTGAAGGCCAAAGAGTGGATGAGGAGTGTTAGGAAGAAGTGTCTTTGTGGAAGAGGAAGTGTCTTAGAAGAGGAAGGTCTTTGGTTTTAGTTCAATGTGGAGTTTGTCTCCTTTGTATTCTCTTGATGTTGGAATATCAGAACATTCTTATTTCTTGCTCGCTTTCTCTATCTTTTTTCTTAGTTTCTTGAGTTATACTCTCTAATCATAATTACCTAGAGCTATATAATATATTATGATTTTCAACTCCATCTAATCGGTTTGGTCAAGCCCTCATATAGTGTATAACTATCTATTATCTTATACACCCTATCACCTAGCAAGAGTAAAGTTGAGCTTGCTAGATGAGGAGGTGTGTCGGAAAGACAAAGATACGAGCTCCGACTCCAAAGCGCTTCTTACTGAATCGGAACGCGGAAGACAGAGAAACCGTAGTCCCCAGAACCGGGAGAAGTCGGGGACACGGTCAAAGTCAAGGGGGAGGCCTACTTGCTTCTATTGCGGCAAGCTGGGACACTTCCAAAAGAACTGTCGGCATTTCCGTAAAGACAAGGAAACAGACAGTACAGATTCGAAGCAAACCCCGGACCGGAATGGTAAAGACCGGAACGGTAAAGACCGGAGGGGGCCGGACCGGAAGGGAACGACGGCAATCGCGGCAAGTGAAGAAGAGTTGATGCTCATCACCGAGGAGTGTGAGATAAACCTTGCCGGTGACGAGATGACCTGGGTGGTAGACTCCGGAGCATCGTTCCACCTTACCCCGGACCGGAAATGCTTCTCATCCTACTCAGCCGGTGATCACGGCTGTGTCCGGATGGGGAACGAAGGTACATGCCGAATTGTCGGCATAGGAGATGTGTGGCTGTCAACACCAACCGGATGCAAGTTACTGTTGAAGGATGTCCGACACGTTCCGGAAGTTCGTCTGAACCTGATATCAGCCGGTCGACTAGATGATGAAGGCTACACGGGTAGCATCCGGAACGGGGTCATGAAGTTCAGCAAAGGGAGCCTGATTGTGGCTCGGGCCCGGAAGGTCAACATGTTGTACCTGATGAATGCTCGGTTATGCCCGGAAGAAGTGAACGTGGCATCCGACACTACCGGTGAGCTGTGGCACAAGAGGCTGTGTCATATGAGTGAGAAGGGGATGAAGAGGCTTGCAGACGACAACCTCATTCTAGTGAAGAACGTGCACTTAGAGAAGTGCACTGATTGTCTGGCCGGTAAACAAAACCGGACCTCCTTCCGACCAAGGCCTCCGATGAGACGTAATGCACCACTGGAGTTGGTGCATACGGATGTGTGTCAGGTAGACACGAAGTCACATGCCGGAGCGCAGTACTTCGTGACGTTCATAGATGACCACAACCGGAAGCTGTGGGCCACACCGTTGAAGACGAAGGATCAGGTGTTATCCGTCTTCAAAGAGCTCCACGCGAGAGTGGAAAGAGAAACCGGCTAGAAGCTGAAGGCGATTCGAGCAGATAATGGAGGAGAATACCGGGGGCAGTTCGAGGAGTATTGCCACTCGAAGGGAATCCGGCTCAGTTTTACCGTGCCGAAGACGCCGGAACTAAACGGACTGGCCGAGAGGATGAACCGGACCATAATGGAAAGGGTCCGGAGTATGCTAGCACATGCAAAACTACCCAAGAAGTTTTGGGCTGAGGCACTGTCGACGGCGACATACGTGATAAATAGATCACCCTCAGTACCCTTGGACGGAGACACACCACAGAGAGTGTGGACCGGTAAGGAAGTATCCTACCGGCATCTGAAGGTGTTCGGGTGTCTCGCTTACGTGCATGTAGCTAAGGACCAGAGAGGTAAGTTAGATCCAAAGACCCGGCCATGCATATTCCTCGGTTACGGTGACGATGAGTTCGGCTACCAAGTGTGGGACCCGGTCGACAAGAAGGTATTCTAGAGTCGAGATATTATCTTCATGGAGGACAAGACGCTCGCCGACTGGGAGTCGGAGAAGAAGATAATGAACTCTGAGTCGACCGGTAAGGATAGACTCTACGATGAGCAGACCCAACCGGCAAGAGACCGGTTAGCACTCGAGGAACCAGCCGGTTACGGTGAGGATACCGAACCGGCAGAAGAAGAAGTAGAGGAAGCTGTGTTACCGGCCGGCAAAGGAGTCCAGAGTGGGAAACAGAGAGCTAATTAAGTAGTAGGAATGTGGTTGTAATTAAGCTATGAGTGTGGACGGACGGACCGGAATCGGTATGCCGTTCCGGATCCGGACCGATCCCGAACAGGTGCGGTGCGGATGGCACCGTTTTGTAATACAGACCGGAAACCTATTTAAAGGCACAGATACAATGTAATAGTTAGCGGTTAATTAATGAAAGCTTAAGCGTTGTTATATCTCTGTGTCAATTGTTGTTCTGTCTTAATTGTTATATCTTACGCGTGTTATGAAGACGATCCTAATAAGTAACTTAACTAAGTCGGATTAAGCGTTGAAGTTTAATCCGGTTGCCGTAACACCCTTTGGTGAAGTGTGTCACGTAGACACCCTGTGTTAGGCCATTGTCCGGACCGAAGAGTTAACACAGTTTTTGGCGACCACGATTCTTGTTTTTGCAGCGAACGACGGCACGGATGGATGTCTAGATCAACGCACGACCTGGTTATAGATCGAACTCAACGCCTTGCCGAAAGGCAAAGGAGACGCGAGGCCTTCCAGCAAGCGGCATAGGAAATTAGAGCGGATCGCTCGTTTTCCAACGTAATCCGGAGAGTAGCGGAGGACTCCCACTGGTTACAGCAAACATCGCACCCGGACGACGGCAGCAGCCTAAGCAGCCTCCAGGAAACCGAATCCCTTCTCCACGCGTTGGCAAACGGAGAAGGCGGAGCAGAGGCCTTTTCAGCATATGAATCGGACTCCGAAGGGGAATACAGCGTGCACACGAACTACCGTAGCAGCAACAAAACCCCGGGCGGACCGGAGGACGAAGGATCGGATACCTTACCGACACCGGAACCGGAACCGGAAGTGCTAACGCTAGAACCCCCGGAACCAGCAGAAGAAGAACGACCTCCGACACCGGAAGTCGAGGAGGAGAGGCCTCCGTCACCAGCGGAAGAGAAACAACCGACACCGGAATCAAATCGGGAAAGACCATCGACACCGGAGAAAATTCCGGAACGAGCACCAACACTACCAGCCCGCGCACCGATACTGGACGACGACATGCCGTTCCAGTACTCCAAGTATAGAGATGATCCGGACGCGGAAGCTCATGTGCACGCATTTGAACAGACATGGGAAGCCAACCATGTGTCCCAACGACTGACACCGGAGGAAGAAGAACGCTCTAAGATAGCAGAGTTTGGCGTCACATTGGAGGGACCGGCAGCAAGATGGCACCGGACGCAGGACCCATCTACCATTAACAACTTTACAGATTTAAAAGCTAAATTAATGCATTTTTTTCAAAAGGAGGTGGACCAGACCGTAATGGTAGGCTTATTTTATACTATCCGGCAAGAGGCAGGGGAGAGCCAATTTGTCATCCGGTTTCAACGGATGCATAGTCAGCTTACCCGTGCACCCCCGGAGGAGGAATTACGGACGATATTCCTAAACGCGCTCCGGGAACCCCTACACACGGTTTGCACGGTAATCGATTTCTGTACAAGTACCATCGACCAGGTCATTGACCGGGTGAAAGAGATGGAAAAGACAAGCTCCTGGCTCACACTGGGCGCACTTCAACGGGCGTTACCGTCCGATGAAGACCTCCGGTTTCGGCAAGCAATACAGTGCACATCCTGCTTGAATTCCGGACACTCGGCTCTAGAATGCACTATGAGGACGCAATGTGTAATCTGTCAGTCCAATAGCCATACGACGGATAGGTGTGAGTATAATCTGTTGACTCGGCAAGCACCGCCCGTCCGACAAATTGAGCCACGCAGCAGCCGGGATGAAGAAGACGAACACTAGCGGCGAATGGACCGTGACCGACCGGCACAGGATGTTCGGTATGGCGAGCGACGGGAAAATGATGTTCGGTACGGTGATCGGCGAGATAACTATGACCGGCATGATCGGCACCAGGATTACAATAGACGATACGAACAGTACGACCGGGAGCACTCCCCCGGGTATCGTCAGCAATGGGAGGAATACGGCCGATATAACGGGCAACCCCGTCAAGAGTACCGTAATAAGAAGAGCTTTAACAAAAAACGGCATTTTAAACAAGGCGGCTACCCCCGGGATCCGGAACAAGGCGCTCCAAGTAGCCAACCGGTACAAAACCCCGCGCGTACCGTAGGACCTGCCCCGGGTACAACAGACAATGCCGAATCTAGCAATGCCCGGAAAGCCTACTGCTACTATTGCAGACAGGAAGGCCATTATAGTAACCAATGCCTGGTGAAGAGCTATGAAAAACGACCGGCGGTAAATATGGTAGTCCTTGAGGTGGCAGACCTGCAGCAGGTGACCACAAGATCGAAGGGCATGGCCAAAGAATGGGAGACACAGGAGACCATCCGCAAACAAGCAACGGAATGGGTAAAGAAAGCAAACGAGTAGAATGTCACAGACTTACAGCAGCAAAAGGAGAACACCGCAGGGCTTGCCGGCGGTAGTCACTCCGAGAACGAGACATGGCAAGCGTTGCAAGAATGCCAGATTACGTTACCACTAGGAAGACTCCTACAACTCGTGCCTAGATTCACGGAAGGACTGAAGACGGCCATGACGGTAGGAGAACCATCACCGGCACCGGCACTCTTCTCGAATCCGGAGGAGGGACCAACAGTGGTAGACACCAGCAGTCCGGTAATCACTGCCATTGTAAAAGGGAAAGAACTCCCCGACACAGTTATAGACGGAGGCTCTGGGGTAAATGTAATAAGCCTCCAGACGTGTGAGGACCTAGGAATCCACGAGTGGGAGCCGTGTCCGTTCTGGTTGCGGATGGCCGATACAAGCTCAGTGCGGCCGACAGGATTAATACGGAAATTAGAAGTCACCGTCGGCGTGCATACATTTCACATCTCGGCCGTAGTGCCACAATTACAGGCACAAGGCGCATACCCACTATTGCTGGGGCGGCCATGGTTGAAAACGGCACATATCAAACAGAATTGGCGAAAAAATATAATTACCTTCCGGCGAGGAAAAGCTAAGGTACGGGTACCAACACAGCCAAGGACGAGCACTGGCAAGGAATGTACACCGTTGTATGCGGAATGCGTCAACATGCTCGAAGGGTTAGCGGACGAAGAAGAAGCTCAATACCTGCAGGAAAACCCGAAGATCATACCCCTCTTCAAAATTGACATTGCCGAAGCCGTAGCACCGTACTTACCGCAACCGGAAGAGGCGGAAGTAGAACCGGATAAAGACGCAATCCGGGAGTTATGGCAAGCGCAGGAAGCGTTGGAACGGGATATGGCCGTTTCACAGCGCGTGAAAGCATCGCAATTGGAAGAGGTGAATTTAGGCACCACGGACGAAGCAAAACCGGTGCACATCGCCAAGGAGATGAAGTCCGGAGACAAAACGACGATGATAACACTTCTCACGGAATTTCGCGACGTATTCGCCTGGTCATACGAAGACATGCGAGGACTCGACCCTCAGTTATACCAGCATCAAGTGCACTTGAGCAAAGACGCAAAACCTGTGGCACAAAGACGGTACCGAATGAATCCGAATTATGCTGCCAAGGTCAAGGAAGAAATCGACAAACTGCTAAGAGTTGGCTTTATCCGTCCGGTAAAGAAAGCGACATGGCTGAGCCCGATCGTAGTCGTACCGAAGAAGAACGGAAAAATTCGAGTTTGCGTGGACTACCGGAAACTCAATGCGGCTACGGTAATGGATGCATTTCCACTTCCGTTCACAGATGGAGTGTTGGATGCCGTCGCCGGCCATGAGATCTATAGCTTCCTAGACGGATTCAGCGGATATAATCAGATCCGGATGCACCCCGACGACCAAGAGAAAATGGCATTCGTCACCGAATGGGGGGTGTTTGTGGCCGTGGTGATGATGTTCGGACTCAAAACAGCACCGGCAACGTTTCAAAGAATCATCATGGAAATCTTTGGTGAATATATACCGGCTTTTATGCAGGTTTTCCTTGACGATTTCGCCGTCTATAGCCGGGAGGAGGACCATTTTCAACATCTCCGTCTTTGACTAGAAAAGTGTAGAGCGTACCGGCTAAGCTTGAATCCGGCAAAGTGTGTATTTGGCGTGTCCAGTGGAACTTTATTAGGACATATCGTAAGCCAGGAAGGTATAGCAGTCGACCCGGACAAAGTGAAAGCCATATTAGAAGCACCGGCGCCGGAAACGGCAAAGGCATTGAGCCGGTTCTTAGGCCAGATCCGGTGGCACAGCCGGATGCTCCGATACTTGGCTGACCTGGCTACACTGTTGCATGCCGCCGTACATCGGACACCATTCCAGTGGACCGATACTGAGGATAGGGCGTATAAGGCCCTCAAGGTACTATTATCGCAGGCACCGGTAGTACAACCTCCGGATTGGAGTAAAGAATTTCACGTGTTCGTGGACGCCTCTGACATCGCAATCGGAAGCGTATTGATGCAGCTTACAGAACCAAAGTGGTACCGGCCAGTGTACTATGCCAGCCGGAAGCTATCCCAAGCAGAACGGAACTACTCTACTACGGAACGGGAAGCTCTAGGAATGATCTACAGTGTGACAAAGTTTCAGCACTATTTATTGGGAAGGAAGTTTTCCTTCCATGTAGATCATTCAACACTCCTTTACCTGGTGTCCAAGGCGTCACTCACCGGCAAATTGGCCCGGTGGACCTTACTGTTACAGGAGTTCGAGTTTGAAATATTCCACCGACCCGGTATACAGCATGCCGTAGCAGATTACTTAAGCCGATTGGAGTCCGGAGAGACGGGTGACGGAGTACCGGATGAGTTTCCAGATGCGGAGCTGTTTCGAGTCACTACGGAGACGGCAGCAGATGAGACAATAGCCCAGGAAGACAAGTGGCTCACAAATATGCACCAGTTTCTGAGCACAGGACTGCCTCTGGAAGAGCTGAACCGGGATGAACGGAAACGCCTGGCGGTACAAAGCCGACATTTCTGCTTACTGCAAGACACACTGTACCACAAGGGAGCTGACGGCATATGGAGACGGGCGGTGCGCAGTGATGAAAAGGAACTGATACTGAGGGAAGCCCACTGCGGAGTTGCCGGAGGTCACTATGCCGGAGATGCGACAACCAGAAAAATATGGCAAAGTGGCCTATGGTGGCCAACGACATTAAGAGATGCGGTACGGTACACAAAAGAATGTGACCTATGCCAGAGAATGGGCCAGCCAATGGAGCAGGCTCGTATGCCACACCAGCCGGTACTACCACTCGAGCCATTCCAAAAGTGGGGGCTGGACTTTGTAGGACCGTTCAAGCCACCGGCAATGAGAACGGGTAATCTGTACGTTATCGTTGCTACGGATTACTACACGAAATGGGTGGAGGCCAAAGCTTTACGGGATAACACCGCTGTGTCAACGACAAAGTTTCTATATGAGTACATCTGGTGCCGTTACGGATGCCCCATTGAATTGATAAGTGACCAAGGGGGACACTTTCACGGACAAGTGGTGGAAAGCCTAACGACCTTCTATGCCGTGGTCCACAAACGAAGCACACCTTACTATCCACAGGCGAACGGATTAGCGGAATCAACAAACAAGACGCTCCAGAACATCCTTCGGAAGATCGTCAACGAGACCCGGACGGATTGGGACACAAAGCTATATAGCGCGCTTTGGGCATACCGGACGGCATACAAAACGAGCATCCGAACAACACCGTTCCAGTTGGCGTTCGGACTCGAGGCGGTCATGCCGGTAGAATTTCAAGTACCTAGCTTACGGATTCAGCTACGAGAACGGCTGAACGAGAAGGAGTCGGAGACAATAAGGTTGATAGCGCTGTGTGAGCTGGAGGAACAACGGTTGGCCAACATCCTACATTTAGAATTAGAGCAACGACGACGGAAAGCATTCGTCGACCGGCATAGGAAAGGTAACGAAAAAATGTTCGCAATTGGCAAACCAGTGCTAGTATTCCAAACCCGGATGGGCAGGATGCCGGGTAAACTAAGGTTTAGATGGACCGGACCATATTGGCTAACACGGGAGTATAATGGGTCCTACCAGTTGGGGACACTTGCCGGCGAAGTGCTGGGCAAATGGGTGAATGGATTCCGGTTAAAGGCATATAGAGGACCGATGCCTAAGAACCCGTTTGAGCAAAGGACCGACGGCAACCATGAAGACGGCAGAGACGGCAAGCCGGTAACCGGAGAGAATGTGGCCGGTAAGGGTCCGGGAGGACCAACGGACATGTGATGTCACACTAATAATAATAATCACTGAAAAAAAAAAAAAACAATCATGCAAAAGCGAGGAATGAATGGATGAAAGAGCGTGGAGCGAAAAGGTACGTTGTCGTGGCGTGGCTCACCTAGAAGCGTAGCATTGCGTAGACAAAAGATATCGTGAAAGTGAGGAAGGAATCACTGGGATTATGGACGGAAGAGACGAAAGAGTAGAGATAGATAAATAGTGATCAACAAGATATGACAAGATAGGATATAGAATGATATTTGACGCAATAAAAGAGATTTATAATTATTTGATGAAAGAGTTACAAAAGTGGTTGTTCACGTCGTTGAACCTCCGAACTTTGTCTTGCAAGGTAATCGCTCTTCTCTTTCTTGATCGTAGACCACTACAATCTTCACTTCAATATTTTAATGAAGATAAGGCTCGAACCGCCTCCCTCTTGTTGAGAGTTGACCACCACGACCGCCAAGCTAGAGCTCCACCTTTCTCTTGAACTTCTTCCTTTCTTTCTCTATTTTATGGTATCTCTTATGTAATACATAATTTGATTGATATCTCATACATATCTCTCCTTTGATCTTCTCTTTCACCATTTAAATAGGTGCCCCCATGCATATGATGCATTGGAGGGTACAAATCATGCATGTAGTGCATGAAATGCATGTGATGCATGATCGCCTTTTGACGTTCATGCATTACATGTGATGCATGATAAACATCTCACTCATTTGAGCTTTTATGTATGAAACAATATATGCAATAACAATAAATATGAAAACATTTTTAATCTTAAAGAGAAAGGGCCTATCCTAATGGTAGGTGTGTCAACTTTGGTGTATGAGGTTGTGGGTTCGAGTCTCAAAATGCTATTGAATACAACATACAACTTTATTTTTATATCATGAAGCAAATCCTTTATGTAATATAAAGTATATATAAAGTATGCTTTATTTTATGTATATTACTAGTATAGAGTAAATGGTAAGATTTGAGAGTCATAGGGTGGGGTTATTGGTTCAAGTCCTCTCTTGTTCGTGTAATATAATATATTTATCTATATATATATATTATTTTTCTTTACATATATATAATATTATCATATGTGTTGTTAATATTATATAAAACATTATCAAATGTTATTTTAGTTACGTAATTATCTTATTGTAGACTTTTAATGTGAAGCTTTCGTACTTCACGACAACGTAGTGGGCATTTAAAGTGCCACCACAGGACATAATGCTATTTTAAGTACGCGACATGCACAAACTCGGAAAAGGCGCCAGAATGCACAGACAAAAACCATTGCGCGTAGAGACCCTCTATTTTCGCGAACCCAGGAGCACAGAAGCACCGAAACGCTGCAAGATTATCAGAAGAGAACCTGCGCACAGAGAACCCCCGCCTTCTGAACTCTCTCTTTCTCAACCCCGCTCTCATCACCATCCATCCTCACCACCGCAGTCCGACCCCGACACAGAAATGGACCCGCAAACGCTGTCGGAAGCCGCCAAGACATGGCTGAAGCAACACGGGCTCGAGGGCTTCTTGATGATGATGGAAGTACCGCCACACAAAGAAGCCGACAAAGTGATCAAAGAAATCGATACAGAGGTCATAACGGCAGAGGCGATTCGAGCGTTAACAGGCCTTCCGGAGGGAGGCATACTCACGATCGACAATCCAACCCCGGAGCAACTCATCAGGTATTTTGGTGAGTACCGGACACAGGGCGGCGGAGATATGCCGTTCCGTGAAATTGCTCGTGTGCTCCATGAATACGGCCACGTATACCCTAGACCCCCTGTCATGCCGCAGAACCGGGCAGGGATGATCATCGCCACCTATGAAGGGATCAAGGTGGATTGGCCGGTATTGATTGCAGACGGGTTGTGTGCGGCGATCGAGATCGTCAGAGGCAAAGATGGCAAAGAAGGCCGAGACGGACGAAGGATATGGCACACCGTAACGCAGTGGCTCACCTTGCTGGTGCCACCCGTTCAGACCGTCCAGCCCAAGAAGCGAGGAAGAGTGCCGGACGGCACCCCAAGGACGGCTTCCAAACGGCAGCAGCTGTTGGCCTCTAAGGCCAGTAAGGGAAAGGCAGTGGATGCAGACCAGGCGGCAGCAGGAAGTGGCAGCCGGAAGCGCCCAACGGAGGCGCAGGAGGAACCACCGGCACGACCCGTAAAGGTCACACTCCGCCGACCGGTGAATCGAGAAGTGGACCCCTTGGCGGCAAAACTCAATGCCAGAGCTCAGGAGGAGGAAATAGAGGAGGAGCCTACAGAGCACCTCCAGCGACGGTCGTCGGCAAGGACCGTTGAGACAACCGGGAAACGTTCGGACCCTCAGACGGAGGGAACACCGGCTCCCCATACTGAGACTCCTACGCCAAGGAAGGAACCGGAACCGGTGCAGATGGCACCGGAAACAGAAGCCCCGGCACCACCGGCAACACCGGCAAGTCCCAGCCCGCCAGAACCGGAAAGGTCACTGCAGCCTCCCTCGGTCAGCCAAGAAGAAGCGCAAGGGGACCAAGGACAACAGGATGGTCCACGGGCAGAAACGGAACTGCAACTTGGCGCAACCAGGCGGGACCACCCCTCTACAAGTGAGCCCATCTATCAAACCTCCGTGCAAGCACAACAAGGCACCGGTAGCCTGTGGCTCCGGTGGATAGGCGAACAGATAGCCGGAGCAGTGGGGTATATAGAGGCGGAAGAAAGAGCGCAAAGCGAACGGTTGCTCGTCACAACCGAACAACTAGAGACGGCCCGGTCCAGAATCCGGTGCCTTGAAAAAGATTTGGATCAGGTCACGACAGAGATGGCTAAAATACGGATCCAATCACCGGTGACTCCGGTAAGTGTACAGAATAATGAAACGGAATGACCTGTACATAGGAATAAGACCCCGACAACGGAAACCGTTCCGGCGAGAGATGCGGCGCAAGCTCGGGAGCTTGCGGAATTGAGAGAGGAACTTGCTGCACAAGAAGCGCTAAGGAGCCGTGAACGAGAATTGAAGAAGGCGGCCGAAGCCGAATTAAAGAAGACTGCTGAGAATCTCCGCCGGGCAGAGGAGAGCCTTCGGAAAGGCCATCAAGCGTACAACCGGCTAAAGGAGGAGAAAGACAAAGTGCTGCAGGAAAAGGACAAGCTGCGGAAAACGACGGAAATAGAGATAGAACGGCTAAAAGAAGAGCTCCGCCAGCAGAAGGACCGCGAGGACCGGGCCCGTCGTCAGATCAACGCACGACTCAAGCAAAAGACGGATGATTTTGAGCACCTGCACCGGGACTACAAACGGTTGGAAATAGAGCATAAAGAATGGATGGCCGAGCTCCAGCAGGCAGTTGATCGGGCCGCAACGGCGATCGCCGACGAATGGGCGGAAAATACAAGACGCTTGGAAGAGGCGGAGAAGGTCCGGATGGAGCTCCAGAAGCAGCAGCAGGAAGACAAAGAGAGAGCGTCTACAGTATTGCAGAAATTACAAAGTACATATCAAAGGCAACTGACGCATTACAAGGCGCAGGCGGAGGACAACGTAAAAATCATCAAACAACTGAAGGAGGAACGGCAAGCGGCGGAAACCAAATCGCAATTGGGAACGAGCCGGATTCAGTCCATCCTCCGGGCATGGCTGAATCAGACGAAGCACTTGATTGATGAAAGCTCTGTAAAATGGTGGACAAAGTGGGCACAAAACGCGGCGGAACTCCAGTTGCTACGGGCGGATGTGGCAAACCTGCGGAAGAAAGGAGATGACTGATATACGCTGACTTCCGAGGACTTCACTGCCATACGGGACGAGCTGGCCGACAACTTCCAAGTCCTGGCAGATGAACAGCTGGCGCAGGTCAGACAGCTCGTAGCTTAGCTGGACGATGATAGGCTGGACGCTCAAATCCAGTTTGAAAGCTACGAGCGGTCCCGGGTACGGGAAGAAAAAGCACAGGAAGCGACAACGGTTAACCTTAGTGATGAGGAACCGTCGTCGGCTGAGGGCCAGCCGGGAACCAGTCAACCGGAAACCACCACGACGTAGGGAGCAACGACGGAGACGCTGGTGTCAGAGCCACAAACGGAGGAGCAGCCGTAGCAACCACCAACGGACCCGCCGCAGCAGACAACAACAGAGCAGCAACAACAGCAACAATAACAACCACTTCCAGATGAACCATTGGAGCCTCTCGAACAGAGTATTCTGGACATTTTGGACGAAGAATAGCAAGGGTCGGTTGTGGATTCGATGTACAAGGTACTGTCCCACGGGCGTGCCATGTGTTACCGGCCGACAAAGGAGTCCAGAGTGGGAAACGGAGAGCTAATTAAGTAGTAGGGATGTGGTTGTAATTAAGCTATGAGTGTGGACGGACGGACCGGAATCAGTATGCCGTTCCGGATCTGGACCGATCCCGAACAGGTGCGGATGGCACCGTTTTGTAATACAGACCGGAAACCTATTTAAAGGCCCGGATACAATGTAATAGTTAGCGGTTAATTAATGAAAGCTTAAGCGTTGTTATATCTCTGTGTCAATTGCCGTTCTGTCTTAATTGTTATATCTTACGCGTGTTATGAAGACGATCCTAATAAGTAACTTAACTAAGTCAGATTAAGCGTTGAAGTCTAATCCGGTTGCCGTACCACCCTTTGGTGAAGTGTCTCACGTAGACACCCTGTGTTAGGCCATTGTCCAGCCCGAAGAGTTAACAAGCTGAAACCGGAACCGGCCAAGACCCCGAATCAGATTCGGATGAAGAGCAAATGGAGGAGCCGGCTACCGAAGCCCGAAGACGTAGATATCCTCTCAGAGAGAGAAGGGCCCCCCCGGAGATTTCCGGATGCAGAGCATGTGCTGCTGACCGATGAGGGAGAGCCGGAAAGCTTCGAAGAAGCGAAGGATGACACCCACAGACAAAAATGGTTAAGTGCCATGCAGGACGAGATGGATTCCCTGCATGAGAACCATACATACGAATTAGTGGAGCTGCCGAAAGGAAAGTGGGCACTCTGAAATAAGGGGGTGTACAAGTTGAAACCGGGAGATGCCGGAAACCCCCCGAGATACAAAGCCAGGATCGTGGTGAAGGGGTTCCAGCAGAAGAAGGGCGTGGATTTCGACGAGATATTTGCCCCGGTAGTAAAGATGACCTCCATCCGGACGGTGCTGAGTATAGCGGCAAGCATGGACCTTGAGGTAGAGCAGCTGGACGTGAAGACGACATTCCTTCACGGCGACCTCGAAGAGGAGATCTACATGCAGCAACCGGAAGGATTCGTGGAGAAAGGGAAGGAGCACCTGGTATGCCGGTTGAAGAAGAGCCTGTACGGACTGAAGCAGGCTCCCCGTCAATGGTATCGGAAGTTCGACTCCTTCATGACCGATCAAGGGTACCACAAGACGCAGGCCGATCACTGCGTGTTTGTGAAGAAGTTTGAAGGAGGCGACTTCCTGATACTCCTTCTGTACGTGGATGACATGTTGATCGTCGGACGTGACCAAGTCAAAATACGGATGCTGAAGAAGGCTCTCAACCGGACCTTCTCAATGAAAAACTTGGGTCCGGCAAGACAGATGCTGGGGATGCACATCATTCGGGACCGGTCAAAGAAGCAATTATGGCTGTCACAGGAGAAGTATGTGACAAAGGTGCTTCACCGGTTCAACATGTCAGAAGCGAAACTGGTCGGATCGACACTTTCGGCAAACTGCAAGTTATCCGGCAAGCAAAGCCCGAAGACGAAAGCAGAGAAGACGGAAATGATGAAGATCCCATATGCCTCTGCCGTCGGGAGGTTGATGTACGCAATGGTGTGTACCCGACCGGATATAGGATACGCAGTAAGGGTGGTGAGCCGGTTTATGAGCAATCCCGGAAAGGAGCACTGGAACGCGGTCAAATGGATACTCCGGTATTTGAAGGGCACTTCAAATATGTGTCTCCGATTCTGCTCCGGAAAACCTCAACTGGACGATTTCACCGATTCGGACATGTCGGCTGATGTGGATACCAGCCGGTCTACATCCGGGTATGTGATGACATATGCAGGGGGAGCTGTTTCGTGGCAGTCGAGGCTGTAGAAGACGGTTGCATTGTCAACCACGGAGGCGGAGTACATGGCAGCTGTGGAAGCCGGCAAGGAAATATTATGGATGAAGGACTTCATCGGAGATCTCGGTATCCGGCAAGAGGAATACCGACTCTACTGCGATAGTCAAAGTGCCATCCACCTTGCTAAGAATGCGGCCTACCATTCCCGGACGAAGCATATCCAGCGGAGGTATCATTGGATCCGGGAAAGAGTAGATGACCAGGAGTTCGCACTAACGAAGATCCACACGGCCGAGAACGGGTCAGATATGCTGACCAAAGTGCTGACACCCGACAAGCTGGACGCATGCCGGAAGAGGATCGGGCTGGTAAGACACCCCATGCCGGAGTGAAGGGGGAGTTTGTTGGGAAACAGGTCCCTCCGGATGGGAAGGGAGAAGAACAGTGCCTATGAACGAACTCGTATGAGGAGTACTCGGCTACGGAGAGCCGGATGGTGCAGGCCCGGTATGAACCGGATGAGGAGTACCCGGCTACGGAGAGCCGGATGGTGCAGGCCCGGTATGAACCGGATGAGGAGTACCCGGCTACGGAGAGCCGGATGATACAGGCCCGGTATGAACCGGATGAGGAGTACTCGGCTACGGAGAGCCGGATGGTGCAAGCCCGGTATGAACCGGATGAGGAGACATATTCGTAAATATGTTTCTGAGAGCCTATCGAGGCTACATTTGTAAATAGCCGAAAAGTCATATTAGTATAAATATGACTTAGGGCAAACTTTTAGTTATAGTAGTTGTCATTCTTCCTTGTTGGTGCAAGAAGAAGAGAGTGCGTAACTGTACAGAGAGAGAGAGAGAGACGAGGTCGTTGCCTCTGTTGTAACCACCGCCTGTGGCGAAGATTTGTGAGCATGAGGTCGGTGCCTCAGTGAACTCACTATTGTATATTCCTACATAGTGATAGTTTGCAGCCTGTGGGCTGCCGTGGTTTTTTCCCCTAGTTTGGGGTTTTCCACGTAAACATTCTGTGTACCCTTTTCTCTCCTTTGTGTCACGTGCATTTCATTTCCTGTTTTCTGTGTATGAAAAGAATCTCGGTTGCGGCCGAGCTTTGTGCATAAGGGGCGTTGGGTTCCCGTCACTTTTGAGCAAGCGACAAGTCGTGTGTTGTATTGTCTTGCATCATGCGTCCATGATCACATGCTCAGCGACATCCGAGAGGTTAAAACGCCGAAGGAGGTGTGGAGAACCTCAAGAAGATTTTCAGGTCAACACGACCCCAAGAAAGCTTCAACTTCGTCAAGAATTGAACGACATACAACAGAGGGACATGTCAATCGGCAACTACACCGTGAAGATCAAGGAGTTGTGCGAGGCCCTTGCGTTGATAAATGTTAGCATTGACGATGATGAAATGGTGCAGATTTTCCTCGGAGGCTTAGCACCTCGGTTCGAAGCCATTCAGTCGGTAGTCCTCGTGAGGGAGAATCCTCCCTCCTTCGATCTCCAATCATGCTTCTAGTTGAGGAGAATCATGTTTGAACAAGAAGTAATGCGCAAGAAGGAGAAATGATCTATTCGAACTTTGATTGAGGAAGAGGACAAGGTTGTGGAAGAAGAGGCCGATTTGGCCAAGGCCGACACAACCAAGAGCAACCCCGAGAACATAACTTCTACTACTGACAAGACACTTTAAACACGTGAGGCGGAGCATCCAGAAGAAGGGGGAGCAATCATGCCGGACCTAGTCGACAGCACAATTTCGCCCAGTGCAGATATTGTGGTAAAGTCGGTCACTATGAGGCATAGTGTCGAAAAAAGACGAGTGAGTTGGCCTCCACAAGCTGACAACTCACCAACTACGCCTCAAACTCCGACTACGACAATTGTGGCGGAATGTTCATGACGTGACACGGAGTGAATTCGATGACGACATCATGTCCGACAAGCACCTCCAACTCGGAAAATGTACGGTTTGTCGATTCGGGTGCATCCAACCACATGACGTCTCATGCCGATTGGTTTCGAGAACTCCGAAAGCCCGATCGACCTGACTATGTTGAAACTTGGGATGACACAATCCACCCCATTCAACATGTCGACAATGTCTTGTTCGGCGAAGAGGGCAATCAGACCTACATAAAAAATGTCTTGCATGTTCTGATAATAACGAAGAATCTGGTCTCGGTCGAACAGATTGTGGAACAGGGCATGCAAGTTCAGGTCAATGATGGAGGCAGCTTCATCGAAAAAGAAGGCTGAATTATCGCTCGTGGTCAAAGAGAACACTGAATGTTCATCCTCGATTCTCATGAGATGAAATCGACAATGTATGCCAAGGGTCGAAAGGCCGACACTGACATAGAATTGTGGCACAAACGAATTGGCCACATTAACCTCCAAAAGCTCAAAGGAATGTAGTCGAAAGGAGTCGTCATCGGACTTCCGACTTTTACCGAAAAGGAGAGTGTAGGCACATGTGAAGCATGCTAGTTCGGCAAACAACACCGACAACCATTCCCAAAGGAGAGGAATGTAAGAAAAGGGATCCTAGATGTAATACATTCAGATGTATCGGGACTAGCCCAAATGGCAACATTCGGTACTACGTAATGTTCATCGACGACTTCTCTAGACATACCCAGATTTATCCCATGCGCCAGAAGAGTGAAGTGTTCGAACACTTCCAAAAGTTCAAAAACGAAGTCGAAAAGGAGAAACTGTTCGACATGTCCGATGCCTTCAGTCGGATGGCAACAAAGAGTACTTCTCCGATGCCTTTACAACATACCTTTGACAAGAAGGAATTTAGCGGGAGTTTACTTGCTGACACACACGTCAGCAGAAGGAACTAGCCGAACGCAAGAATCGGCACATACTCGAGGTGGCAAGGGCAATGATGAATGAGAAACATTTGTCAAAGTCCTATTGGACTGAAGTGACGAATACGGCCATCTATATGATGAATCGCTCCACAACTTCAGAAGTGCACAATGTTACCCCCCATGAGAGGTTCTATGGGAAGAAACCGAATCTATCCTACGTCAGGATATTCGGTTCAATAGCATATGTACATATTCCCGATGAGAAATGGAAGAAGCTCGATCCCAAGTTGGAGAACTGTATACTCGTCGGGTACTCACTCGAGCAAAATGGGTAAAAGTGCTTCAATCCTTCCACCAAGAAGGTATGAGTGAGTAGGGATGTCGTATTTGATGAGTTGGCATCCTGGTATACAGTCGAATTAGCCCCATCCGACATAGTCAAAACAAGTTCGACACAGATGTAGAAGAGGATGATCGACCGGGGCTCATATCAGAGGAAAGTTCAATCTCAACTAGGTTGAGTGGACCACAAGAGCCTCCAAGTGACCAAAGCACAACACAATTGAGTCCGAAATAGGAGAAAGGAAAGGCCAAAATTCCTGAGTAGAAAGACTCAAATAGAAACAAATCGGACCACTCACCTGGCAGTGAGCATGGTGGATTGGATGTGCCCATCATGATGACACCAGGAGAACCACGTCGCTCCACCCGAGAGAAGAACGTAGTCATCCGATTCGGCTAGAACAACTACATGGCATATCATTATGCATTCATGATGAAGATGGCGACCGTTCAAGAACCAGAAACCTTTTTTGAAGCCGCAAAGGACTCTAGATGGGTTGAAGCGATGAATGAGGATATGCAAGCACTCTCCAAGAACGAGACCTAGGATCTCGTCCCTTCATCACATCACCAAAAGGCAATTGGATGCTGGTGGATCTTCAAAGTGAAGCACAACACCGATGACACTGTCAATTGGTAAAAGGCCTGGCTTGTGGCAAAGGGATATGTGCTGAGGCACGATGTCGATTATGAAGAGACCCTTGCCCCGGCTACAAAGATGACAATCATTCGAACTGTGATTGCGCTCGTAGCAGCAAAGGGTGGCACCTCCACCAAATGGATGTAAAGAACACCTTCTTACAAGGTGAGTTAGACGAGGAGGTGTACATGGTACAACCACCCAAATTTGTGTTGAGTATGCATCCTACAATTGTTTGTCAAGTCAAGAAGCCTCTCTACGGTCTCAAGTAGGCACCAAGAGCATGTCATTCGAAGATAACCCAATATCTTCATCAAATCGGCTTCAACATGTCCAAGTCCAACAACTCTCTATTCATCCGGAGCGACTGTAGAAGACATGTATTTATCATCATTTATGTGGATGACTTGGTCATAGGAGGAGAGCATTTAGTAGATATTGAGCACATCAAGAAGCTCCTCTCTAGCCGATTCGAAATGAAAGACATTATATCCTCAATCTTCTTTACAAGTTTGGGATGACACAGTGTAAGCCCGTCACTACCCCTCTCGATTGAAATCTAAAGCTAAATGTCCATTTTGGCACAAGAGAGTGTGAGCCGACGCTCTATCGTCAGCTTGTCAGAAGCCTCATCTACCTCACAACTACCCGACCCGACCTGAGTTACCCGGTCGGCCTCCTTAGCTAGTTCATGCAAACTCTGCGAGACATCCATCTCGACTGTGCTAAGCGAGTGCTAAGGTATGTGAGTGGAATGATGGATTTCGGCATCGTCTACAGATCAGATACACTGATTCGACTAAAAGGGTATATTGATGCCGACTGGGCCGGCTACAGAGCCAAACGATGATCGACATTCAGATTTGTTTTCTCTCTCGGCAACGACGCCATATCGTGGAGTAGTAAGAAACAACCGACAGTCGCATTGTCCAACACCGAAGCCGAATACAAGGGCGTGGCCATAGCCGCATGTCAAGTTGTTTGGCTCAAGAGAATACTGAAGGACCTGGGCGTTGCCACCAAGGATCCGATTCCCTTGTATTGTGCAACATGAGCAACATCCACCTGGACCGAAACCTAGTTTTTCATGCTCGGACCAAGCACATCAAAGTGCATTATCACTTCATTCAAGAACATGTTTTGGCCAGTGATGTCGACTTACAACACATCAACACGAACCTGTAGACGATCGACTTCTTCACCAAGGCCCTGGGAGTCGACAAGCTATGAGATTTTACGACGAACCTGGGTCTTTCAATCATCGACCAACCGAGCTTGAGGGGGAATAAGGAATCAAAGCAGAAGCTGAACCCAGAGTCAACTCAAAGCCAACCCGAAGACCAGTCTGAACTAACCATCAGATGACTGGAAGTTGTGTTTGAAGGGGCGTGTTGAGAATCAAACTCAACTTCCCGTGTGTGGGAACACACTATAGGATACTCAAGTGTGTGAACAACCCACATCCTTGTATAGTAACTAGTGTGTCATAGAAGTTAATGTTCTATGACACATATTCTTTAAGTAGTTAACACATGACCTCTTTCCCAAGAGGCGGTACTAGTGAGAGAACTAAGAGAGAAGGTGACTACATAAGCACCTTCTCCTTCTCTTTGTTTGTTGTTGCTCATTCTTGTTCTCCTTGTAATACATTTTTTTGTAACTCACTCTCTCTCTCTCTCCACACACACACACACACACACACACACACACACACACACATAGTTCTTCCACTGCACAAAATCACCCTCGGTTCTTTACAAGAACCCAGGCCCTACACCGACCAACGACCAACGACCGGAGCCGAACAGACAACAACAGACACTCGACAGTCGGCTTGAGCACTAGAAGCTAGGCAGTCACAAGTCGAATTGTGACCACCACCTTTGATGAAACAAAAGAGTCAATGGTTGGCACCACAATGAGTTTCCACTGATCAACAACATCAAGAAGAATGACGGCTGAAGAAAAGAAGCTCAGTCGAACAACAACAACAATAGTCAACCGAGCAACTGATTGGGGAATCAGTCAAACCCGCACAACGAGGAACAATAGAGAAGGGGAAGGCGTTGATAATCTCCTCGAGCGAGGTTCTTGGAATTCTAGACATCCCACCAACGACCAATGAATTCGTGGCCCTACTCCAGTACGACACTTCCTATGATCTGGTAGATTGGCTAGCAAAGTGCTTAGCGCAAGAACACAAGGATTGAGAAATGATTCAGAAGGCCATGCTTGGAGACCTTGAGCCAGAAGAAGAACGGGAGTTGCAACGAATCGGTCAATAACGCGATGCCAAGAATAAAGGTACGACGATTCAAATATCTCCTCGTCACATTGATCTCATTGAAGTACACTAGGACTTAGCTAGAACCAATAGAGCAGCAAGAGACATGGCCAAAGCATGTAAAAGGGTGACAATGACAACCACCCAGATGCATAAAGAGTGGTTGGCCACAAAAAAGAGTAACGAGGAGTCGTCGGTTCGACTTCAACAGGTAGAAGTAAAGTTAAAAGAAGCCGAAGAGCATATGCAAACTTGTGATTTTGCTTGGATCCCACATGTACCTGACAAACAAGTATGGGATTAGCTACAAGAAACGGAGAAAGAAATGGAACGAGCGAATCGGAGGGTGGAAAAAGCCGAAGAGAAGTTCCAGAAAATGAAGGATTGAATCAAGTTAGCCAAAATGCAACTCGGGGCCCTTCTAGATGCCAAGGATGGAGAAATAAAGGTCCTTAGTGAACAACTACAACAACAAACGGCGGTTAAACAAGAAGAACAAGAGAAAGTCGACGAGCTCAAATTGTATATTAAGATGCAAGAGGCACAATTTTCGGAATACATGGCTAAGCTTGAACAGGAGAAAGACAAATTGATCAGGCAACACACCGAGCTTGAAGCGAAATATGAACAAAAGAGACTGGCATTGTTGGGGGCCGAGGCAAAGCTGCAGTTTGATCAAGGTTTGGCAGCAAACCTACTTGCTGAAATGAGGGAATTGGCTAGTATGCAGTACAGAGCAAGCATGGGAGAAGAGAAAGTCCGCCTCATTTTATTGGCGCACAAGGCCAAGATGCAGCAGATGGTGCTCAAATCCCTAGACAAAGGCTGGAACACATGGTCGACACAAGCCGTTGAATTACAATTATTGAGAGCATACCATGACGACAGAAAGAAGTAAGGTTAGGGATTCTTCAATATGGACGAAGCAACGATCACCACAATCCAAGAAAAGCTCGCTAAAGACCTATATGAGTTGTCCACAAGCCACAGGGAAGAGATCACCAAGCTCATGGAGGACTACGACAACCATCACATGGCCACTATCATGCAGATAGATGCTTATGAGAGAGAATGTCGACAACGTATAGGCGAATTAGGAGCAACCCGTGATAAGGACCCATATCCCAACGAATTAGGCCACACAGTACTAGTGAACGATATTGCGGTCGACACAGAGCCAGAGGAGGCTAAATCAAAATTGACCAAGAGGAGCCCCATCCATCTGATGCCGAAGCTTAAGCCGAATTTGTTTGACATACTAGACGAGGACGTGAGTGGAAGTGACGACGGCGACCCGATCGATGACGCACAAGAGGATGACCAAGGGTAAAGGGCGGGGTTCGACCGTGCAAGGCATTGTCCCATAGGCTTGCCATGTGTTAGCAGGTCGGCTACTCGAGGGACACAGATTGACAAGTTGGAGTTAGAGTCGGAAAGCATATAAGTATTAAAGGGAAGATTTTAAAATGTAATTGTAGCCGGGTAAAAAAATATAGTAATTTAGGAAATAGAACGGTTTGTTACAACTGTAGGTTCTTGCTGAACAAGGCAAGTGTAATCTTGGAAAGAGACTCTCGGGTCACCTATAAAAAGGGTCCAAGAGTATTATATTTGTATCAGTCTATTTTGGTTAATATAAGTTTTGGTAGTTAGAGTATGTTAGGATCCTGACCGGCCACAACCGGTTTCACTTCCGAATATTCGGGTGCAAGGATCAAGAAAGATAGTGCATAGACAGAAAAAATGAGAAGGCAGAAAACGAGAAACAGAGACACAATATTTAACGTGGAAACCCCGAAAGGGAAAAACCACGGGGGTCCACAAACCGCAAGAAACAAATCACTATAATCCAGAGAGGAATACAAGAGACTTGGAGGCAATGATCTCGAGCTCGTCTTCATCTAACAGACGGCGGTGGAGTTACAACTCACACACACTCTCACTCTCTCTTTGTTACTTAGTTACAGACGCAACAACCTTCTCTAACTATACTACAATGATAAACTCTATCTCTGCTTATAAGTTTGCCCTAGTTGTATTTATACTTCTTCCTAGCTATTTACATACATAGCCCACAAGGGGCCCATTTGGACTATTTATAAATGCAATCTCCCAAATTGGCTATTAAATCGATTTTCAATTTCAGCCGAGGCTGACTTTCCTTGATTCGAGATCCTCTTCCCATCCAGAGGGACCTTCTATCCAACATGGTATTTGTTGTGTCGACTACTTTGTGTATCTTTTTTATCTATCGCATGTTCGCATTCAGCCTCAACTGCACAAATTATATTATATCTAATAGTCGATCAGGAGCATATGTCTAATCGTAATAACTAATCTTTGTATACTGATTTCTGAGAGTAGAACTAGTATCGACCAATCCATCTCTTCACCATAGTCTTCTTGACCGAACGTTTAGAGTTGAACGTTCGACCTATTGTGTCTGTCAACCACAACAATCGGTTGTTGGCAGATCAACATGACTCAAGAAGAGTCTTTATGGACTCAAGTAGGCACCGAGGCAATGTTATTAAAAATTTGACAACTTCATGCCATCTATTGGATTTTCTCGGAGTGATGAGGAACAATGTCTCTATTCAAAGAATGTAGAAGATGGGTCACCCACCTTCCTCATCCTCTACATGGACGATATGCTTCTCTCTGGACGAAATACCGAAGAGCTTGCCTAACTCATTTGGCAATTGCAATTGAAATTCGCTATGAAGGACTTGGGTCTTGTGCCACATATTCTTGGAATGAATATTACTTGGCATTGTGCTCAAAGACAGTTGTCTGTCTCAGGCCGTCTACATCTGGAGAATTCTAGAGCGATTCAACATACAATTGACTCGATTTGTTTCAACCCCACTACCTACCAACCTTTGGCTGTCTCAGAGAGACTGCCCGACATCTGGTCTGACAGGGGATCACATGAAGTCGGTACCGTACACACCAGTTGTTGGCTCTTTGATGTATGCCATGGTTGCGACACAACCAAACATAACGCATGCGGTAGGAGTCGTAAGCAGATTTATGCACAATCCCGGTCTACCACATTGGACTACAGTCAAGAATATCTTTGGATATCTAGTTGGCACAAAAGACTTCGGCATCCATTTCAAACCGAACGAACCGTCGACTTAGTCAGCTATACTAACTCGGATGTTGCCGGTTGCCTGAACAACCAAAAGTTGACATTTGAATACCTCTTTCGATTCGGGCACGGAGCCATCTCATGGAAGTCAAAACTTCAGGAGTGTATGACTACTACTTCTACGACCAAAGCTGAATATGTAGCTACGTTTGACGCTGCTAAAGAAGCACTATGACTAGCTTGCATGTTTCGACAAGCCGACCCGAATTCGGCCCCATTTGTATTTAGCGATAGTGAAGGAGCAGTGGCGTTAGAGAAGCATTCGGTGCATCACAATGCCTCAAAGCATATTGAAGTTTGATACCATTTCATTCAGGACTGTGTGACCAACGACAAGCTCGGCCCATAGAAGATTTCCACACTTGACAATGTTGCAGATGAAAACAATTTTGGCCCAACTACGACAGAAGTCATAACATATCATCTCTTGTTGTATCTGTATTTAGTTTTCTTTCTTATTCTTACAAATTCTTTTGTAATATGCCCATTATGAGGGAGTGTCGAATATAGTTGTCTAATGGACGTATTTGTTGGGTGTGTGAGGAAGAGTGAGAGACATACAAGAAGCACACACAAGAAGCTCAGACAAGAAGCACTCACACGAAGCTCAGACAAGAAGCACTCACACAAAGAAGGCAATGGATGGAATAGCTCTCTCTATTGATGAAATAATAGAAACCTAGTAAGAGTTGAAATATATATCCCTAAGTACTAAGTACCACCACATATGAGTGACTCATGTATGTGGTAACATGGGGAAAAAACCTCTAGCCAGCACTAGAGTAAAAAGTGCCCATGTATAGGGAAAATGGTTCACATCAAAGCTACTCGAGGAACACGTAAGTGTAACAAACCCCCCCTGGAGTGAATGATGTGAACATGTACAAGGAGTGACAGATCAGCCCCCACAAGGCAATAAGCCTAAAGCTTTGCGAAAAGCTTAAAACTTTTCTCGTGGAAGAGCTTTGGTGAATATCTCTGCCACATTATCTTGTGTAGGCACATATACCAAATCAATATCTCATACATGAAGGCGCTCTCTCACATAGTTATAATGCACCTCAGTATGTTTGGTCCGTGCATGAAATACAGGATTTCGTGCAACAGCCAATGCACTCTGACTATCTATGAGAATACGTGTAGCAACATCAGTCTCCATGCAAAGATCCATCAAAAGGCGTCTTAGCCATATACACTCCACTGTAGCTGTGAAAACTACCCTGTACTCAGCTTCACAACTTGATGTTGCCACTGTAGGTTACTTTTTACTCAACCAAGATATACATGAGTTTCAAAGGAAAAAGCAATTACCACTAGTGGACACGCGGGTATCGTAACAACCAACCCAATCCCTATTTGTAAAAGCATGTAAGCATGGCTGAGTATCTCTGCCATAAAACAGACCCAAGCTCAAAGTGCCTCTAAGATATCTAAACACACATTTCACTGCTTGCCAATGCTTAGTGCCGGGGCTATGCATGAATCAACTCAACTAGGAGACTTCATACTGTATATCCGGCCTTGTATTGCATGCATATATAAGACATCCCACAGCTTGTTGATAAAGAGAAGTATGAAATGCATCACTAGGATCCTCAACAGAGAACCTAAATCCTGTCTCCATAGGTGTGGAAACCGGCTTGCAATCCTCAAAGTCAAAACACTAAAGTAGTTTTTCAACATACTTTCCTTGATGCATAACCATTCCCCCCTCAACGGATACAAACTGGATGCCAAGATAGTAGCTCAAAAGACCAAGATAAGTGACTGCAAAAGTATGCTGCAAATTAGCCATAAGAGAGTCAAGTTTTGCATCACATGACCCAGTCAAGAGTATGTCATCAACATATAGAACGAGCACTAGAAGATCAGCCCCATCTTTGCGTACATAAAGTGTGCTTTCAATTGGACTACATGTGAAGCCAAGAGCAATCAAGTGCTTATGGATTTTTTCATACCATGCATGTGGAGCTTGCTTGAGACCATACAAGGCCTTATGCAAGCGACAAACCATATGCTCTTTCTCTTTCATAGAAAATCCAGGTGGTTGCTTCACATAAACCTCTTCTTGCAAATCACCATTTAAGAAAATTGTTTTTATGTCCAATTGATGCATTTTCCAACCTCTTTGGGCAGCCAATGCAACCACGGTATGAATGGTAGTCATGTGTGAAGTAGGTGCAAAAGTTTCCTCATAATCAAAGCCATATTGTTGTGCATATCCTTTGGCAATCAATCTAGCTTTGTAGCGATCAATACTACCATCAGACTTTCGTTTAATCTTGTAAACCCACTTAGTACCAATCACATTCTTTCCTTTTGGCAATTCACATAACTCCCAAGTACCATTCTTATGAATGGAATCCATTACTGATTGCATAGCACTCATCTAATGTGGATCATCACATGCATCTTCAAAAGTAAGTGGCTCCTCATTACATGCTATTGCAACAATAGAATAATCCACAAAATTACTTGATGCATGGCGAGAGCTTGATCTTGTTCTACCAAGTAAAGGTGCACTCAATTTTCTATCTTGCAAAGTTTGTTTCAGCCACCTCGGCATAGTTTGTAACCTCTCGATAGCCATATGTTCATTATGTAATACATCTTCAATATGTACATCATGTGTGGGCTGAATTTCATACTCATTTTCAGCCACATTTTGTTGCAAATGTTCAGCCATGTTTGGTTGGACATTTCGTGCATTTTCAGCACTTATTTGTTGGAAATTTTCATCCCTTTGAAACTCACTTGGATGGTCTACATGTCCATGGTTAAGCGCACCACTTTGGAACAAAGGCATGAGTGTATCAAACACATCTTGTGAGCTAATTGTTGGTTGCTTTTTGCATTCAAGAAAAGGGAAAGCTAAACTTTCAGCAAATACCACATCTCGACTGACAATAATTGTGTCTGTCAATGAATTATACAAACAATATCCCTTACTTTCAGCACTATAACCAACAAATATGCATTTCTTTGCCTTGTCATCAAGTTTGTGATGTTGTTGTGATGGCACAAGAGCATATGCCAAACAACCAAACACACGCATATGACTAACCATAGGTTTATGTCCATTCCAACCCTCATATGGCGTAATGACTCTCAACGCTTTTGTAGGGCAACGATTCAACACATAATTTGCACACATAACCGCTTCCATCCAAAACTTGTTAGGAAGATGCTTTCCTTTAACCATACATCGTGCCATCCCTAAGAGTGTTCTATTTTTGCGCTCTGCAACACCATTTTGTTGAGGTGTATATGGTACCATACATTGATGTAAAATGCCGCTTTCATAAAGAAAAGCATTAAACTCATGTGACATATATTCACCACCACAATCCATGCGTAGAGTCAAGAGCTTATTTCTGGAAAAAATTTCAGCCATAGCTAAAAATGAATTGAAGCAAGAAAATACCTCATTCTTTGCTTTCATAGGATACACCCATGTGTGGCGTGTTACCGGCCGGCAAAGAAGGCTTAAGGAGGTCCAAACCAGAGTGTGAAAGGAATAGTTATTTGGGAACTGTTGTAATTAGTAGTCTTAATATATACATATTATTATATAAGAAGATGTGGACGGACGGACCGGAATCGGTATGCCGATCCGGATCCGGAACGATTCCGTAAAGGTGCCGGTTGGCACCGTTGTCGGGGTAGTTGTGGTTCGTGCGACGAAGTCGCAGGGACTAAGGTTAAGGGGAGTTGAAGGAACTTTTATAAGGCTTGCGCGCAAATGTTAGGAAGATAAAGGATATGAAGAATAATAGTTTAAAGTAATATGTGTGAGAGAGAGACTAGTATAGATAAAAGATAGAGGCAATGTATGATTCAAGACGCAAGATAGAGACAAAGTATGATTTAAGACAAAAAAGTATATGATATGTATTACGAATACAAGATTTTACCAACTTTACAATGTTTGGTAGCAAGATGAACCCTTTCTCTACCGACCCTTGATTCGAACTCACGACCTCAACTTCGAAACGAGAGGTTCTCCACCCAATGAGCTAGTCTTCTTCAATTGATTGTATTATTTTTTTCACTCTTTCTTGATTCCTTCCCTTGTTTTCCCTTTCCCCTCTTTATATAAGTGTTGCCATGCATATGGTAATGTATGGGAGCATGGCATGCATGCAATGCATGAGTTACATGTAATGCATGATCGCCATTTGGCGCACATGCATTGCATGTGATGAATGATGGCTATGTATGAAAATAGATATGGATAAGTATAATGATGAAAATGCATTTTAAAATAACTAACCTAGCTTAGTGGTGTATGCTTGGTGCTTGGTATACAAGGTTGAGGGTTCAAGTCCCTCAATTTTACTTAATACAATATATAGCTTCATTCTTATATCATGAAGTACATTTATTACACACTTTACAAATAAATAACTTAGCCTAGTGATATGTACATTGTACATCATATATAAGGATGTGGGTTCAAGTCTCTCAAATATTATTAAATACAACATTTAAGCTCATTTTTATATCGTGAAGCACATTCTTCACGACACCGTTTTGTATTTCGCACCGGAGACCTATATAAAGGCCCGGTTACAATGTAATGAGGAGCGGATAATTAATAAAGCTTATTGTCTTAATCTTCAAGTGTTGATTACCGTTCTGTATTTATTGTTATATCTTATGCGTGTTAATTACGGATGACTAAGTAATCGATTAAGGTCTAATTAAGCATTGTGCCGTAAGTCATTATGCCATACCATCCTTTGGTGATGTGTCTTAAGTGGACACCCTGTGTTAGGCTATTGTCCGGCCCTAGCAATAACATGGCGAGTAGCATCATCAATGAAGGTAACAAAATATACATGCTTTCCAAAAGATGGAGTCTTTACAGGACCACACACATCACTATGAACAAGTTGTAATTTTCTTGTAGTGTGTGTATTACTATCTTTTGGAAAAGAAGCACGATGCATTTTTCCAAGAATGCAACCTTTACATGCATGTTTTTCAATGGACTCAAGTGTAGGCAACCCAATAACCATATCCTTCTTTTACAAGTGAAGCAAACTATTGAAGTTCAAGTGACCAAAACGAGCATGCCAAAGCTCCATTTCAGCCATGGAAAAAGTATGGACAACCAAGGCATTTAGAGAAGCCCTCTTGTATGTATCCAAACGATACAAGCCATTGCATAATGTACCGGACATCACGATGTCACGAAAATACGACGAAGATACATGAACTTGAGGCAAGACCTTGGGGCCTCCGACCAGAGGATATCATATTTGTATGTTTACGTTTTAAGAATTAATCGAAATGACAAAGTTTGATAATTTTCATTAGCAAAGAAAAAGAAAGTTACAATGTATCCCAAGATTGGGATTACAAAAGTTTAGGGTTTGTGAGATATGGCTTTAATAAGAAACAATTAGGTTTCAAATTTTATATGGCTTTCATAAAAAAAAATTAGGGTTATTCGAGAGATATGGCTTCCGTAAGGAAAATTAAGGTTTTTGAGAGATGTGGCCTCCGTAAGGAAATTAGGGTTTATGACTTCCGTAAGGAAATTAGAGTTTTTGAGAGATATGACTTTCGTAAGGAAATTGGGGTTTATGACTTTCGTAAGGAAATTAGGGTTTTTGAGAGCTATGGCTTCCGTAAGGAAATTAGGGTTTTTTATTCCGTAAGGAAATTAAGAACCAAGAGAAGGAAGGTGGCGGCGAGGAAGCGAAGGTCAAAGCCGATGCGTACGGTGAAGAGGCAAGCATAATGGAGACATGCTTGATCGAGAAGGTCAATGGGTATGCGGCCCATGAGTTTGAAGAGATGGCCACAGATAACAACTTAGAGGTAGAGGTTGCTATGGACAACACAATGAAGGAGGCTGACAAGTGTGCTACGACTTCCTCCCCACTACTTCAAGAGATTTGGGCAATGGTGGACGGGGACATATCGATCGGTGGAGAAAGGGCCATCACCGAAGAGACATATCCAAACCAAATTAAGACCCAAGAGAAGGAAGGTGGCGGCGAGGAAGCAAAGGTCAAAGCTAATTGATATGATGAAGAGGTCAAACAAAGCACAATGGTGCATGACAAAGACCAAACGAACGAAGTGAATTCGAAGGGCGTTCCTTGGTATATGATCACAATATCCAACTCAAAAGAGGACACCATTACAAATATCAAACAATCGATGGTCAACTCTCACATGAGCGCATACCATGAAAAAGGAAGAAGTGGGAAAAATGCAATGTGGTCGTCTAAGGGCGTAAATGTGAGCATGTACTTGAAGCATGGGCTACAAGGAGTAGTCAAAGTCAATGTTTGGATGAGGCCTAACAAAGACAACCTTGGATTGACAGAAGAAGGAAGATTGAAATTCCTTGACCATGAAGATGATCAAAACAAAGGTGGCACATGCATGGTGCATGAAGCGTTATGCTTGGGGAAGACGGAAGAGGCCATGACAATCGGTCGTGGCGGTGCAAAGCTCGGACGAAGGATTTGGTGGTTTGGATGGTCTCCATGGCTATGGTGGAAAGAATGGTCGTTGTGGCATTGGAAGAAGAGATATAAGGAGCCAACGAGTTGGTTCAATGTCATCTCCATCACAGATACTTAGGTTAGAAAGAAAGGAAAATATTCGGACAAGGATTAAAGATTTCAACTAGGAGGATGAAACCTCACTTGGCACATACCGGAGGATGTGCAGATTTGGTGGGGGTGGATGTTGTGATGTTTTCGACACATAGTGTGAAACCACCCTAAAAAGAGAATAAAATAGTAGTCCAAATAAACTAATGTTGTTAAATCAACTATAGTAATAAATGAAAGGATAAAAAGTTAGAAGCGGTTTTCGAAAGTAGACAAAAATAGAGAAAAAGATAGGAAAAGAAAAGCTAGCTGTGGATATGAGGAGCAAGGTTGAGTAAAAAGCTCGTAATTTCCTCGTCCAATGTCAAAATTAGAAAAGGAAAGATGAATAAGAAAGATAACAGAAATAGCTTTCTACGAGTAGCTTGCATGTCAGATTTGACATTATAGAACAGAAATAGTGATAAAAAGAAAAGTAGACTCATATAGAGAAATATTTGGAAAAAAGAAAGAAAGAAAGGAAGCACACAATCCTAAACCTATAAATAAGAGCTTATTTTAACAAGAATGGGGAGGGGATTTGAAGAAGAAAAGATTTATGTTTCCTCCTCATACTCTTATACCCTAAAAGGGGATAGAAAAAAAATCATGTAACAAAATAGATCCATTATAGTGATGATTTAGCAATAAAAAGCTTTCCATGTTTCCTCACTCATGATCTCTTTCTTTAAACTTTTCTTATGTATAAGTAAAATTAAGTGTTATTCATGCTTGCTTACTCTAAGCCTTCTTACTCATAAGAATAATTAAGTATTATTCAATCTCGCATAATCTCCTACTCGAAGATTTGCTTATGCATAAATGTAATTAACTATTATTCGATCTCTTATACTACCAATTTACTCTTATTAGAGGGAAATCTCTCGTCTTTAAGCTTAAAGTGCATTATGCGTTAAGCCTTAAATCCTTCTGGTTCAGAACACCGACGGTTCCGCCTCACGATCCACACTCACTGGCGGATTTTCACGACACTGTTTCATGTGTAGTAAAATGCGTTATGAAGCTCTTGAAGACATCTATCTTTCCATATCAAACCATTAAGCTAATCTTAAATAATTATTTTACTAGTTTTCATATCGTGTGTGAAAAACCACATGACATTCACCCCCACCAAACCTGCACATCCACCGGTATGTGTCAATTTTGGTGAGGCTCCTCGTTTAATTACTCTACTTCATCAATGTTTCTTCTTTATACCCGAACTGCCATTGCCATCCGATCCACCATATTCTTCGCTCACTTTTTGCATTTCTGTGGCTGGTTGCCATGGCTCCCTTTTCTCTTGTAGAGCATAATGCTTCATGCTTTGTGCATGTGCCACCTTCATCTCGACCATCTCCTTGGTCATCAAACTTTCTTTTATCATCCTTTCTTGTTCCATGCATGCCTTTTGAAGGCCTTATTGGAATACTATTGTTGAGTACTCTTAGTGGTCCATTCTTCAATTGCATACTCACCTGTAGGTCCTTAAGTGAACACATTTCATGCTTCTCACTTTTTCTACTTTTGTGGTATACTCTCGTGTTGGAGTTGACCATGACGTCCATGCTAGTGTCATCCTTGTTAGATTTTGTGATTACATCTTTTGGATCCATTTGACCCACTTGGCCCTCGTCTTCCCTTATCGTGCTTCTCTTCGGCTCTTTGTTGCAATCATCAGCTTTCATCATTGTGCTTCGTTTGGACTCTTCATCGTACACTTCGGCTTCATCCTTTGCTTCCTTGGAGCCACCTTTTGTCTCTTGGGTCTCACGCTGGTTCCTAGATGCAACTACCCAAATCTCTAGAACATCTATGAAGGAATTATTATCTTGATCATCGCTTTCCTTTGTCGTGTTGTCCATAGTCATCTCCTTGATTATGTCTTTGTCACACGCATCAGCTTTCGTCATTCTGCTTTGCTTTACTTCCTTGTTGCATGCACTAGCTTCAACCCTTGCTTCCTCGCCGCCACCGTCCTTCTCTTGGGTCTTACATTGGTTAATGCCCAAGTCTCTCAAACGAGTGTGGAGGGATTTATACGATTTGTAGTTTGCCATTGCCTTTGTCGTGCTACCCTTAGCCACTTCCACCTTATGATTGTTCGCATTGGCTTTGATCTTTGCTTCCTCACCGCCACCTTCCGCCACCTTTCGTCGTCTACCCTCTTCGGCTTGACATCTCCTTCTTCTTCGCATGTGTTAGCTTCGGCCTTCACTTCCTCGCCGCCACCTTTTGCCTCTTGGGTCTCACGTTTGCTTTTCGACGCATCTGCCCAAGTCTCAGGAACAAGTGTGGAGAAATTCTCGACACGGCCATCCGCCATTGACTTGTCCATAGCCACCTCTGACTCGATGTCATTTTTCGTGGCTATCTTCTCAATCATGTCGGCCTCACACTTTTTATCTCCCTTGATCATGCAAGCTTTGCTCATGCTTGCACCTTCATCACTTGATGTTTCAGACACGAAGCGTGTTCCGAAATATTTATCCTTGCTTGAAGTGGCATTCGCCACCCTTGATTCATTGGTTTCATTCTTCATCATTGTTTCTTTGCAAGACGAGAAGGCGTCTTGTTCCACACCTTCTCCCGTGGTTCTGTCGTACCGAACTTGGGCCTTCGTATTGGCCATATCATTACTCCACCTTTGTTGGGAAGTCTCTTCTTCCTTGATAACCATTTTAATCGGTTTTGGTTCCATTATAAGATTCTCTTTGGCCTCGACTTGCACCTTTAAATTCTCATATGCCTCGTTTATGAAGGCCTCTATGTTGAGTACCATCGAACCTTCCCTCTTCAAGCTCTCTTCTTTAGGTGGTAGTTTGTAGTTGCTTCTTGTCCTCCTTTCACCATCCCTCATGGGTTGTGTTGTTGTCGATGAGAATCTTGTCTTCCTCTTATCGTGTAGTTGACATACTCTTTCCACTTTTGTCCAATCCTCGGTGAGGCCATTTGCACCATCATCATCATCAAGTTGGATTCCAATGGCCTTCCTTTCCTTCCAATCGATTGACTTCACAAACATTAGGACTTTTTCCACCCCCACCAATCTTTGATCCTGCTCCAAGAGTTGTGCAAAGCAACACTCGAACTCAATGAAAGCATGCATGGCACTTTGGTGGGTCTTTAATGATGATACCCATTGGTCGAACTCGTATAGATTGCATCTCTTTGGTTCTTTGTATCTATATGCCTCCATGAGATATCCTCCTACCGCCTCGTTTCACATCGGGTTCACCAAAGATGTCGCGAATATACAACGAAGATACGTGAACTTGAGGCAGGACCCCGGGGCCTCTGACAAGAGGATATCAGATTCGTACGTTTACGTTTTAAGAATTAATCGAAATGACAAAGTTTGATAATTTTCATTAGCAAAGAAAAAGAAAGTTACAATGTATCCCAAGATTGGGATTACAAAAGTTTAGGGTTTGTGAGATATGGCTTTGATAAGAAACAATTAGGTTTCAAATTTATGAGATATGGCTTTCATAAGAAGAAAATTAGGGTTATTCGAGAGATATGGCTTCCGTAAGGAAAATTAAGGTTTTTGAGAGATATGACCTTCGTAAGGAAATTAGGGTTTATGACTTCCATAAGGAAAATTAAGGTTTTTGAGAGATATGGCCTCCGTAAGGAAATTAGGGTTTATGACTTCCGTAAGGAAATTAGAGTTTTTGAGAGATATAGCTTCCGTAAGGAAATTGGGGTTTATGACTTTTGTAAGGAAATTAGGGTTTTTGGCTTCCGTAAGGAAATTAGGGTTTTTTTATTACCCCAAAAGATGGCTTTTGTAAGGAAATTAGGGTTTTTGGCTTTCGTAAGGAAATTAGGGATTTTTTATTCCCCAAAAGATGGCTTTGATCCCCTAAGGCCCATTCTTATCTATGGATGGATCATGGAGAGCTAACTTTTCTCCTCCCTTCTCGCACTTAGATGAAGGAACTCCAGTTTCCATCTTCAGTTCAATTGCATGCATCCACATGACCTTTACATAAAGTTTGACTTTAGTTGTATGCATTCACATAACCTTTACTTTACTTTAGTTCGCCACATGATCCGTCCGGTCCAGTTGCATCCGACATGTCTAAAACCATTAGGAGTAATTAAGCCACATCCATCCATTCGAATAATGTAACCTAAGTCCGACCTTGAACATTCTATGCTTCACACATAGACATAATTTAATAGGTTCTGGCTCTCCTTATATACTCTGGGATCTGATGTTGTCCTATCTATGTGGGATATCTCATAATTTTGTTTTCTTCTTGTTCTCAAACTTCACACACACATAACTTAATACTTGTTTATCCGTTTCATGTGTAGTAAAATGCGTTATGAAGCTCTTGAAGACATCTATCTTTCCAAATCAAACCATTAAGCTAATCTTAAATAATTATTTTACTAGTTTTCATATCGTGTGTGAAAAACCACACGACAACGATAACATCACCATTGCTATAATCATGAACCATGCACTTATCATCAACAAAATGTACATGAAGTCTAACTTTGGCAATCAAAGGAACTGAAATTAAGTTCTTCTTGATACCAAGCACATACAATATATTCTTTAAGATGACAACACCTCCATTTTCAACTGAAAGCTCAATTTTTCCTACTCCGATGATAGGATAAGAGGCATTGTTTGCACACACCACATGTCTTCCTTTGGGTGCATCTTTCAAGGATGCAAAAAAACTTTTGCATGTAGTAATGTGCTTTGAAGCACCACTATCAAAGAACCAATCCGAATCAATCTCACTTACAACCATACATTTAGAGTGCAATAATGCATCATAATGATATGTAACAACACATGCCCAATAATCTTGGGCTATGTTGGCTTCATCACTCTTTGCACATGAAACATTTTCAGAAATGGTCATGCCGCATTCCTTCTTCTTCTCATTGCGCTTAACAAGCTTTCTACACTCTTCAATAGTATGGCCAACCTTTCGACAATATTTGCATCTCTTCTTCTTTTGCAAATCACCATCATTAGAGGAATAAGTGGAAGAGGGAGGTTGAGGCTTTGGTTTTGATGAACCAAAAGCTGAACCATACTTGCTTTTTCCTTTTTGTGAGATAGCAAGTGCTTGTGTTCCCTCTATCAAACCACTTCTATTCACTCTAGATTGTTCTTCTTGCAAAAGAAGAGACACAATCTCATCAAATGCATACATATCGGTATTCCCTTTTGCAACCAAACAAATAGTAGTAACAAAGCTTTGAAAAGATTCGGGTAATTCTTTCAACAATGTAGAGACAAGTGATGTATTCGAAATGATCTCATCTATGTTTGCCAATTGCTCTTTCAAATCTTTGATGTGTGTCACATACACATCTACTGAATCATTTTCAACCATATATACATCCTCAAGTTGCTTTCTCAAATATGCAACACATGCTTCATTACGCACGGCATTCAACGAAGCAAGAGTGTCCCATGCTTGTTTGGACATAGAGCATGACCGAATATGTGGATCTATGTGACGCTTCACAGAAAGTGCAATCAGTGCATGAGCTTGAACATCTTTTCCATCCCATCTAAGTTTCTCTTGTGTGGGTGGAGTAGATGAAGTCACTATGTTCGAAGATGAACCTGTATCTATGACAGTAAACTGTGAAGTAGTAGGACTAGCAGGGCGCCGATCTACATCTACCACTATGTTCCATAGTTGTTTGGCAACAAGAACGTGTTTCATCATGTAGGACCACATTGGATAGTTAGTCCCATCAAGCTTATCTTCAGCTTGAAGCATACCAAACAAGTAACCGTTGTTTGCCATTTTACCAAAGAACAAGAAAGTGGCAAAATCTTACCTCAACAAAATCTGAAATGAGTGCTGAAATTGCAGCTCACAAACTATCACTTGGATGGCGATTTTGACTACACAAACGGCTTTGAAATGGGGGTAAAACAATAGGGTACTTGCTGAAAATGGCCTCTAAGTGCTGAAATACACTTCTCTATATTCGGAACTTGATTTGCACAGTTAAAAGTGCGCACGCGCCATGACGCGGACAACCGAAGATGGAGAGGATGAAGAACTGGCTCTGATACCACTGTTGGGTGTGTGAGGAAGAGTGAGAGACACACAAGAAGCTCAGACAAGAAGCACTCACAGAAAGAAGGCAATGGCTGGAATAACTCTCTCTATTGATGTAATAATACAAATCTAGTAGGAGCTGAAATATATATCCCTAAGTACTAAGTACCACCACATATGAGTGACTCATGTATGTGGTAACATGGGGAAAAAACCTCTAACCAACACTAGAGTAAAAAGTGCCCATGTATAGGGAAAATGGTTCACATCAAAGCTACTCATGGAACACGTAAGTGTAACATCTTTTGATGGGTCGATCGGCGTAGCTTCTGCTTTGTCGATTTCTTGGCCGACTCAGACTTCTCTTCCGAAGGTCCATCTTCGATCTGTTTGGAATCGGATTCTCTTCGATCCGACATCTTCTTCTTCCCCTTCTCTTTGCGCGTGAACCGTCTCCTCGGTTCCTTGCGTGGGGAGAGCATGGCCGAGTCTTCACTACTCGTCGGCTCTTCATCTGACTGGTCATTCCGACTCAGTCACTCATTCGACCCACTTAACTGGAATGAGATCTGACTCTCATCTAGAGTACTGAATCCTTCTTCATCTTCTGCCCAGATCGTTTCGGGCTCACTGGCCTCATCCTCCGGAATCGGGTCAAAGTCGAACATCGGAGCTGGTAGAGAGTACCATGATGTCGGCTCATCAAATTCGACATCTTGACTCACTCGAACTTGTTTTGTTCGGGGGTTATAACACTTATAACCCTTTTACTCATGTGAGTAGCCGACAAGGATGCACTTCTCCGACTTCGGGTCCAGCTTTCTCCGCTTCTCATTCGACACATGTACATATGCCATACTATCGCATATCTTAAGGTGCCTTAAATTTGACTTTCGCCCGAAATACAACTCATGTGCTGACTGACACCTTATCCCTGATCCGGTTTTGGATGTAGACGGCCGTCCAGACCGCTTTGGCCCAGTAGAACTTGGGCATGCTCTTCTCTTCCAGCATTGCCCATGCCGCTTCCGCAATTGACTAGTACTTCCTTTCAGCCACACCATTTTGTTCCGGTGTGTATCGACAACTGAATTCCCTCCGAATTCCTTTCTGCTATAGATAACTGTTGATTTGGCCGAGAAAATATTCTTTTCCACCATCCGACCGCAAGCACGTGATCTTCCTCTCTGTTTCCCGTTCTACAAGAATTTGCAGGTTCTGGAAAGAGTCGAAAACTTTGCTTGTGCTTTCGATTAGGTAGATCCATGTGTGTCGGTTGTAGTCGTCCATGAAAGAGACGAAATATCCTCTCCCGCTAAGACTAAACGTTCTGTGCTGGTCCCCATACATCCAAATGTATTAGATTGAGCTTGTTACAACTCCGGTTTCTTTCGGTGGGGAATGGAAGCCGGTGTTGCTTCCCGAGCTGGCAGGCTTCACAAATTTGGGCCTTCCGGCCACTAAATTTTCGCAATTTGAAAACAACTTGTTTCGATTGCAAGTCTTGAAGCCTCTGATAGTTGACATGGCCGATCCGCTTGTGCCACAGGTCGATATCTGATTCAACCTTCTGTCCTTTTGCGAACATAGCGCTGTCGAGATCGTTGGTGTTGAGGATGGACATCCTCCCGTCTCGGCGCCCTTGCGCGATGATATGACCCTCTTCCTCAATGAAGAACTGAGGTGTGGTTTATCCCCTGGTCGACGATCTGCGTGACCGACACCAGGTTGTTTGTGATTGTCGGAACATGTAGTACGTTCATCGGCTTTCCCTTTTGTCCGACATGGCTTAAAGGGACTTCTCCGACATGCACGATCAGGTGAGGAGTGTCATCTACGGTTTTGACAACTCCCGATTGCTCCGGTTTTTCCAGAAACAAGAATCACTCTTCGTGGCTCGTCATGTGGTTAGACGCTTCGGAGTCAACGTACCATACTTCCTCTGATCCAGTGTCGCGAAGTTTCGCGCGTGTGTTACTTGGGCGGGACCACGTGTGTGTACAATACAAGAACTCTTTTATCAAGTTTTATTTTATTTTATTTTATTTTTATTTTCGATGATTAGGTACACACCCCATTTTGTTATAAACCAATTGTCTCATGGACCAATTTTAGCCTTAGAAGACGTTAATCTCTCTCTCTCTCTCTCTCTCTCTCTCTCTCTCTCTCGATATATGTATATATATATATATATATATATATATATATATATATTTGTAATTAGCTTATGCATAATGGCAAGTTGTTAGAATACTAATCCTAGGCCATGCGTTCAAGGTTCAACTTTCACGCTTCTCTATTACACCAAACATATTTTTCTTAAATTACTAGATGCAACTATGGAATGCATTACTTTCTGGTCTCCATTGGACAACTTTACCAATTGAGTTACACCCATTTGGGTATTCTTTGTCTTTCTCAAGATGAAACTATTTGGATGTATAATGGAAACGAAGATAATTGCATAGATGCAAAAAATTGGTACGAAAGCTAATGGACAAGTTGGCTTTCGAAAACACTATAGCACCATCAAACACCTTGTCACCCTATGAGTACTAATGGAAGAAATTCACTTAAGAAATAAGGGTTTATATGGTTGTTTCATAGATTTCATGAAAGCTTTTGGTATGGTGCCTCATGAGTATATTTGGAGTCACATGAAGGAATGTTGAGCATCAAGTGAATGTATTCATGCAATTTTTGTGAATCTATGATGTGATTGTGTGCATAGTACGTAATATACTCTAATGCAATGGCAAACATTCTTTTTCATACGAATGCAAACAAATGCGTATGTTATCAAAACATTCTTATGTTTTTTTTTACACTTTTTACCTTAAAAAAAAGTTTACCTTACAATAAATAATGAATACAAAAGTATGGTATTTACCATACTTCAAAGTGTATGGTACGCATGGTTCATACTATGATTCTGCGTATGGGCAATGGAATTTTAGATTTTTCAATAACTCTCTTGGTGTTAAAGAAGGATATCCACTCTCATAAACTCTATTTGGTCTATGGATTAATGAATTGGACCAAATGGTTGCCAAGTTTGTAGATGAAGAAGGCATTGAAGTTGTCATCGAGCATGTAATCATCATGCTTTTGTTCTATATAGATAATGATGTGCTTTTTGCAAATACTTTAGGAGATGCATATAATCTTATAAGGGCATTAGAAGAAATTTACATGCATTTTTTTTTTCCAAAAAAAAACTCCTTCCATTAGTTATAAAATTTTACAAATGAGACGATTATGTACAAATCCTTGAAGGGACGCGATAGTTCCATCTTATGTGGATGCCCACTGACTCAAGAAAGGGAGAGGACGACCATTGTTGGATGAAGGCTATTCGTTGTCTTTCAACTCCCTTGGAGCCGCCCTTAAGGCCATCATATTGGCTCTTTAGAGTGGCTACAATTTCCCTCCATATCTCTTGCAGTAACCTTGTGTTAGGAATATGTCCCTCCAGTGGAAGGAAGAGCCGACTGTTCGGAAAGCCGACAGTCGAAGAGTCAAAAACAGTGAGTCGACTGTTTGAGAATTTGACTATTATTATTATGGTAATAATAATGATAATGTTAGGAAACAGGTCTCTCCGGATGGGGAGAGAGAGAGGAGCCGAGTTGATGAGGGACTCGGCCGAGGCCGAAACCGAATCGTGTACATAGCCAACTCGGGAGACTATATTTGTAAATAGTCTGAAAGTTGCGTAAGTATATATGCAACTAGGGCAAACTTTAGTTTGTGATGAACAGTGTTAGAACTGTAGAAATAGAACGACAGAGAGAGAGAGAGGGAAGTGAGAGTCGTGCCATAGCTGTGTGTGTAACAACAGATGCGAAGAGCCCTGTGCAACTGATGCACTCGTGAGAGAGTGTTGTAACCTTCTCGCTATTGTATATCCACTATTTGTGTAGTGAAGAAATCTGTTCACCCGTGGTTTTCCCCGTTTTAGGGTTTCCACGTAAATCTTTGTGTACATCTGTTTATTTTGTCTTTCTGGTATATTTTTGTGATTCGTATTTCAGCGCGTAGTCCATTTATTGTGATCTATTCCGCATTGATTTCTCAACACCTTGTTGGATGTGCGGTTTGGTTGGAGAAGACTCGCCTACATCGTTGTTTCCATAGAATCCAAAGAGTTATTGGGCTGACCAATTCCAACACCTCTTGAGATTTGTCATTAAGAGGAGTGGAGTGGACATTGTCGCTAGAGGAGAAAAAGACCTCTTGTGCTTTTGTCAACAAAGTCATCCCCTCCTCCTGATGCTCATATCTACCAATTGCGGCTTGCCATGATAGCCAACATATATTTCCCCATTTGATTGAGCCTTGCACCTGGCATAATTGCAACAAGTGGCCAACCCCCCCACCATATTCGATGGGATGTTGGGCAGTCCCACAAAGGGTGTCGTATTGATTCTACTGCATGTGGGCCTCTACACAATTAGGAGAGCTAAGGTTCCCACGTTGCCATGCTCCCACCGGTAGGGACTTATGTATTAATAGCCATTGGAACGTTGTAATTCGCCTCGCGTGTTGTTGTTTCTAGATTTTCTACCAAAACTTGGTGATTATTGTGGGAGGAACTTGAAATGTGTGCCAGACCTTCGCTGTAGTCGGCTCTCGGGCGGTTTGAGCGGCTAGAATGTGGCGACCCAATCTAGTTGTGAATTGGAAGAAAGGGATGGGTTTGCTTCCTTGCCCCGCATAGGGATCACGCCATGTCCATTGCAAAGGGTCCCAACTGACCTTACATAGCCATGTGTTTTCATGAATACATATGTGCCAATTGGGTTGTACTTTGATCGGATCAAGATCTACAATCCATTTATGACCAGTATACGCGAGTACTCGAATTGTGTTATTCTGTGTTGGTGTCTCAATGTCTCGCAATTCAGAGCCTTCGAGTTTGTCTAGTGGTCCCCTACCTCTCGGGAACAGAGATCCCTCCTCGTGGCCTATCCATTTCTCCATTGTCGTCCTCTGAGTAGCAGATTCCCTAATCAGTAGAGCGTTAATGATTTCCGATCTCATAGTCCATCCGCCCCTGATTCCATGGAGTATGTTTGCCTGATCTTGTAGTGGCAATGACATAAACTGTCGCCAACATTCTATACTTTTTCCTGGACCTTCTACAATATATCCCCATGACAACCCCTTATGTGATCCCAATAGTTGATTAGATTCATCCGTAATTTGCATGCATACTACGTTGAGTGTCATTGGGAATGTAGGACCATCATGTTATGCTTTTGTTCTGTATAGATAATGATGTGCTTTTTGCAAATTTAGAAGATGCACACAATCTTATAAGGGCGGTAAAGAATCGATGGTGATTTAATGCAACGGAATATGTTACAGATGTGTGTTGTGTGTGTATGTGTGTTTGAGAAGAGGAGAGGAGAGAGACACAAGATAGATGAAAAATAGAAATACTCAAGAAAACTGTATACTACAAAGGAGATTAACTGACACATTACAAAGTAGGAGGAGGGTGCTTTATATAGTCACCCTCTCTCTTCATTAACTACCAAAACTCATTGGTCATGGGAAATGTGGAAGCTCATTAGTTATGTGTCATAGAATATGATTCTATGACACATAGTTAATGTGTAGAGAGTAGTGGTGACTTTGGACCTTCGAGTGCTCATAGATTCTCAAAGGTGTGTTCACACACTACTATAGGTTGAGCTTGATTCTCAACACGCCCCCTCAAGCTCAACTCGGGTTGGTTCCTTTCAGTTGATGTCCATGTCGGTTGGTATCCGGTTCTCTCTTGTACTCCCCCTCAAGCTTGGCAAGTCAGGGATTGTCAATCCAAGGTCTGAAATGAATTACCGAAGTTTGTTGGCTCTTAGGGCTTTGGTGAAGATGTCGGCTACCTGAAGATTCATGTTGATATGTTGAAGGTCGACATCTCTCGCATGAATGCACTCTCAGATGAAGTGATAGTGCACCTCGATATGCTTCATGCACACATGGAACACCGAGTTCCAAGCCAGATAAATATTGCACATGTTGTCACAATAAAGGGGAGTCAGATCCTTGATGGGAATGCTCAAATCCTTCAAAATCCTCTTGAGCCATACAGCTTCACATGCAGCCACAACCGCGCCCTTGTATTCAGCCTCTCTGCTCGAAAGAGAGACGGTTGGATGCTTCTTGCTACTCTAGGAGATGGCTCCACTTTCGAGGGAGAAAATAAATCCGAAGGTTGATCGTCGACCGGCTCTATTGCTGGCCTAGTCGGCATCCGTGTACCCCTCGAGTCGAATTGATGTGGCTGATTTGTAGAGAATGCCACAGTCCATTGTGTCGCTCACATATCGTAATACTCGCTTAACGCAATCCAAGTGAATATCACTTGGTATTTGCATGAATTGGATAAGGAGACCAACTAGGAAGCTAAGGTCGGGCCGAGTGATTGTGAGATAGATGAGGCTCCTGATCAGTTGTCGATATTGAGTTGGCTCACACTTTGTGGTGCCGGAGTTGTCATCTAGCTTGAGGTTTCGATCGAGAGGGGTTGCCACAAATTTGCACTCAGCCATCCCAAACTTATATAACAAGTTGAGGATGTAGTGTCGTTGGGAGATCATAATGTCGGTTGGAGTCCTAATTACCTCAATGCCAAGGAAGTAATGGAGCTCCTTCATGTTTGTCATCTTGAATTTGCTGGAGAGGAGGGACTTGACCTTGTTGATGTCAACTAGATTTTCACCTCCAATGACTAGATCATCCATATATACGATGATGACAATCAGATCTTAAATCACGTCTTATGTAGAGGGAGTTCTCGGATTTCAACATTCTAAAGCCGATTCAATGAAGATATTGTGTTATCTTCAAATGTCAAGCACGTGGTGCTTGCTTAAGGCCATAGAGTGGCTTCTTTAGTTGGCAGACTACTTTTGGATGAATGTTGGATTCGAAGCTGGGTGATTGTACCACGCACACCTCCTCTTCTAATTCTCCTTGACGAAAGGTGTTCTTGACGTCCATTTGATGGAGGTGCCACCCTTTCGCCACTGCAAGTGCAGTCACGGTCCGCACTGTTGTCATCTTTGCCATCGGGGCAAAGGTCTCTTCATAATCGACTCCATGTGTTTGTGCGTAGCCTTTTGCTACGAGTCGGGCTTTGTAGCAGTTGACGGAGCTGTCGACATTATACTTCACTTTGTAAATCCATCTATAGCCGATCTCCTTCTTGTGTGGTGAGTGGGGAACAAGATCCCATGCCTCGTTCTTGCATAGTGCCCACATCTCCTCGTTCATTGCTTCGACCCATCGTGGATCCTTGGCTCATTTGGAAAGCATTTCTAGTTCACGAACTGTCATCACCTTCATCATAAAGGCATGGTGATATGCCATATAGTCGTTGTAGCCGAATCAGCAAACTGGATTCTTTTCTCGGGTGGAGTTTCTTATTTGCCAATGTAAGTGCTTTTTTAACTCCGGGTGACCTCAGAAGAGGCACATCAAAGTCACTGAACTCATTGTTGAGTGAGTGAGTCGATTCATTGCCGTCGAATTGATTGTCTTCATATTCTGGCATTTTGGCCTTGCTTTGTCCATCTTTGTGACTTTGCCGAGATGCGCTCTGGTCGCTTGGGGGCTCTTGTGGCCCACTGAGCCTGGTCGTGATTGGACTTTCTTCGAACATATGCTTAGTTGATCTTGTCTTCTATCTCTTCGTTGACCAAGTTCGGGTCAAGTGGAAATGATTTGGGAGGAGTCAGCTCTGGTTCGTACAATGATGCCTATTCGTCAAGATGACATACCGACTTACACGAACCTTCCAAGTAGAGGGGTTGAAGCGCTTGTACCCTTTTTGCTCCAATGACTACCCTACTAGGATGCACTTCTCCAACTTGGGATCTAGCTTTTGTCGCTTTACGTCGGGAATATGCACGTATACGATTGAGCCGAATATCCTTACATGGGATAGGTCCGACTTCTTTCCATAAAACTTCTCGTGAGGAGTGACCTCGTGCACTCTGGCTGTTGTACACTGGTTCATGATGTAGACGACGGTATTTGCAGCTTCTGCCCAATATGACTTGGGTATATGCTTCTCGTTTAGCATGTCCCTTGCTACTTCGAGGATGTGCCAATTCTTGCGTTCAGCTACACCGTTCTGTTGCGGTGTGTGTCGACAAGTGAATTCTCGCCGAATTCCTTATTGGCGAAGGTATGCTGTGAATGTATCGGAGAAGTATTCCTTTCCTCCCTTTGACCAAAGACATCGTACATGGCGTTCAATTGTCATCTCAACTTCACTTTTGAATTTTTGGAAGTGTGTAAACACTTCGCTCTTCTGCCTCATGGGAAAGATCCATGTATGCCTAGAGAAGTCGTCGATGAAGGTAACATAGTACCAACATCCTCTGAATGTGGACATCTAGGCCGGTCCCAATACATCTGAGTGGATCACATCTAGGAGGCCTTTGCTCACATTTCACTCCTTTGGAAATGGGTTCCGATGTTGCTTGCCAAATTGGCAAGCTCCACATACTCCTTCAATCTCTTTCTCTTTGAAGGTCGGGAGCCCGATGACGACTCCTTTCGATTGCATTGCCTTGAGCTTGTTGAGATTGATATGGCCAATTCTTTTGTGCCACAACTCTATGTCAGAGTCAGCTTTGAGGCCCTTTGCAAACATGGCCGATTTTAACTCGTTCAATTTGAGGATAAACATTTGTCCTTCCCTTCGACCACGAGCGATTAGTTGACCTTTCTTTTTGATGAAGCAACCACCTTGGTTGAATCGAACTTGCATGCCTTGCTCAACAATTTGGCCGATTTTGCCGCAATATCCGCACTCGATTGAGTTTTGTCCACTTGGACTGACGTGGAAGCTCCCCCTTCTTCCAAACATTCCTCGATTGTTTCCGCTTTCTTGCCAAATTTGGGAGTTTCTTTCATAGGTCAGAGTTTGTCTGCCTCATCCTTGGTCGAATCGGCCTCTTGCTCGGCCACATCCTCTTACTCCATTCCAATGTGTGTAGAGCATGTGGCCTTCTAAGGCGTTGCTCCTTGTTCAAACATGGTTTCCTTCAACCAACAACACGGATTGAAGATCGAAGTAAGAGGGAGGATTCTTCCTTGCTAGGACGACGGTTCTCATCACGTCAAACCGTGGTGCGAGGTCGCCTAGGCATATTTGCACCATCTCATCATCCTCCACATTAACTCTTATTGAGTCGAGTGAATCACAAAGCTCCTTGATCTTAAAGATGTAGCTTGTGATGGACATATATCCCTTTGTTGGATATTATTCAACTCTTGCCAAAGTTGAAGCTTTCTTGCGGTTGTGCTGGCCGCGAAAATCTTCCTAAGATTCTCCCACGCTTCCTTCAACGTCTTGGCTTCACGAATGTAGTCGAGAATGTGGTCATGGACACATGTCGCCAAGAAATACATCACTCAGCTTGTGGCTTGCTCCCATGTTGAGTATTTGGGAGTCATTGGGTTGGGTCGATTTTCTTGTGCTCCTTTGATGTAGCTCCAATAGCCTTGGTGTTGAGCGAGCAAGCTCAACCGGATCTGGATGGACTGAATAAGCTAGAATTGGCTCAGTATCTGGAATGGAGAACCAGATCGGTGTTCGGATGATATCCGGAACGAGGAGCAGGATCGGAGAGCCGGATCGGATTGAAACCGGTAGGCCGTTAGAGGCCTACGGTTCGAGAAGATTGTGGTTGTGTGTCGCAACCGCCGGGGTTCTGTGACTTGGGGATGATCGGGGTGACAAGGCGTAATCGCAGATCGTGCGATGACAAGAAGTCGAGAAGACAAGATAAATGCGACGTTGTCGCAAAAAGAATTTTATTTGTAAAACAACCACTTACAATATTTATTTGCCAAAAGTTACTTGGCAAGACTTGAACTCATGAACTCTATTTGAGAAGGAAGTGTTTGAGATAGACCACTTCAATTTCTTTGGTTTCTATTTGTTATCTTTCTCTTGCAATTTATATATCCTAAATTTAAATTACAAAATTTGATTACCAAAATAAGTTGTTCTAAGAGGATTCGAAGTCGCGACCTTTTGTTTACAAAGAGGCATCTAAGATACACCACTTCAACTTCTTCCTTTTCTTGTACTTCCTTTCTTTTCTTTAACTATTGTCTTGATTTACGTAGGCCACCATCTTCTTTGGCGAGCTCTGTATCCCACACCCACGCAAGCTTCTTGACTCGCTTTTCCTTCCTCTTCTTCTCCTTCTTCCCTTCCTCCCCTTTAGCCACCATGGGCATGGCTTATATAGGGTGGTCAACCGCCCAACCACCCTCTTGAGGCAGTTGGTATTATTTATTTATTTATTATTATTTTATTTATTGATTCTACAAATTCGATTTTGTAGTTGTACATTTGAGAAATTATAGAAATTGCCCTCATTTAATCTTGACTCCCCCTTTTGACATAATTACATTTGTGTTCGAACCCCCAACGACATATTGCTCTCACAACAACACTATGTGTTGAATATACTGTACAAGTTCAGCATGACGGAATGCTGACTTGTCTGCACACCCCTGAACCGAAACTAGAAGCTCTGTCCCAACTCCGGACCGGCTTGCGATGAGAAACGATTCCGACAAATCGTCAGAAGCCTCATATACCTGACAATCACTCGACTTGACCTCAGTTATCCGGTCGGAGTGATCAACCAATTCATGCAGAAGCCGACCGTCGAGCACCTTCAGTGTGCACACCAGATACTCCGGTATGTTAGCGGCACGAAGGATCTGGGATTGTTATACCGACACAGTATAGCTGGGAAACTAGTCGGATACACAGATGCCGACTGGGCTGGTGATGCATCAGATCGTCGATCCACCTCCGATTACATGTTTTCTCTAGGTAGCGTGGTTGTTGCGTGGAGCAACAAGAAGCAACCAATAGTGGCTATGTCGAGCATTGAGGCTGAATACCGGGGCACTACCAATGCACCTGTGAAGCCATTTGGCTTCGGCGACTGCTGCAAGACCTGTGGATTGTGGTACCGACCCTGATCCTGATCTATTGTGACAACATGAGCAGCATTTAGCTCGCCAAGAACCTCGTGTTCCATGCTCGGACAAAGCACATAGAAATGCATTATCACTTCGTGCGTGAGCGGGTTTTGAGCGGTGAAGTTTAACTTTGGTATGTTCAAACGGATCGTCAGGTTGCTGATATCTTCACCAAACCGCTCGGATCGGACAAGTTACAACACTTCACCGAAATGCTTGGTGTTCAACATCTTGACATGCCGCACTTGAGGGGGAGAAAAGGAAAGGGAACGGATGGCCCCGAACAAGGAACCGGAAAGGGAAGAACCAACAAAGGGGGAGACAAGAGGAATAAGGAAGCCGAGTCGACGAAGAAAGTCGGCACATCCGAACAAGTCGGAACGAGCGACATCAGTGTCGTGAAGATTTCCGACTATAGTGAGAAAACCGGGAGGGACAAATAAAATGGGGATGGGCTACATTGCACATGCACTTGTAAATTTGTGTAATAAGAATAAGTAAAAAAATGTAATGGGAAGGGTAATAATCTAAGGTGCTAAAGGTGCACCACAAAGTTCGTAGAGGCATAAATGTGATGTGCACTTTGTAGAGTAGAATGAGTAGTGGGCATTGAGAGTGAATGTGATAGGAGAGAGAGAGAGTTAAGGCCCACCGATTTAAGATCAAGGGAGATATTCCCCATTAAATGAAAGGGGATTTGACTCCCTCTTGTAATGTGCTCACCCCTTACTACTATAAAAGGGAGTGAGGGGTCACTTGTGAAGGGGTTGCCTATTTTGAGTGAGAGAGGTATACCACTTAGGTCAAGGGATTCCATTCGGTTTTAAGGGTTTCTTCTAAGGTTTTCTTATTGGGTTTCTTTTAGGGTTTTTATGTTTCTTCGCTTACTTGTCCGGTTAGGGTTTTCTTGTAGTCGTTTTCGGGTGTGGCTTATGTGGCCTTGGTTGTAATCTTTTGTGAACTCTTAATATAACATGTTGATGTTTCTTGTCTTGTGGGCGTATGTTGCCTCCATCTATTCTATTCTATGTTTATGTGCTATTCTTCCTCTTCTCCTCTTGAGCTAAGCTTCCATTTTGTGTCTTATTCCTTCTCCTCTACTCCCTAGTCCAAGACCCTCGTGGTCCTGCCTCGGATCCTACACGTACTCGTGGAATACCGCGACATCTTTGGTGAACCCGACGTGGAGCGCGAGCAAGGCGGGAGGACGTCAAAAGGAGTCGGAGGAAATGACCGGCTACTGTAGACACTGACACCACGATCCGACCTCAAGTTGAGCTTGAGGGGGAGTGTTTGGCAAGCAAGCTCAACCGGATCCGGATCGGTGTCCGGATGATATCCGGAACCAGGAGCCAAATCGGATTGAAACCGTAGGCCGTTAGAGGCCCATGGATCCAGCCTAGTACGTACGCATATTTTTGGTAGTCAGTGACAGTCACTCATGTGAGCATTGAAGTACCTGTCAGTACGTCTATCAGTCCTTTATGAACTTGTATAAAAGTGCTCTCTGAGCACATTCTATGTACAGAGTTATAAAGAGTATTATTTTGAATAGGCTTTTATGCTCTCTCTCTCTCTCTCTCTCTCTCTCTCTCTCTCTCTCTCTCCCGTGCATATTCTCTGTGTTTAGCTTCCACCGAACCTTTCTCTTTATTGTTGCCATCCGGTACATCCGGTTTCTGATATGCTTCCGCACGTTTAGATTTGGCCGACAAGGTATTGGCGGAACTTGTACTCCCAAGATGCAAAGTTGTTTCCATCCAACTTCTCACTAGGGAGAGTGCTCCCCATTTGAGTATTCATTATGTCAATGTAGATTTCTTCCTTCTTCTTCTCTCTTGGACACGAGCTATGTAGCGTTACTACGATAGTAATGAGTCGGATTTCTTTGAATTGTCGGCGTAGACACAACACACAAGGATGGGCTAGATCGAGCTGCCAAAGCGCTTTGATACCATGTTAAGAATTTATGGCGATTCTGTGCAATGGAATAGGTTAGAAATGTGTTGTGTGTGTGTGTTTGAGAAGAGGAGAGGAGAGACACAAGATAGATGAAAAATAGAAATACTCAAGAAAACTGTATATTACAAAGGAGATTAACGGACACATTACAAAGTAGGGAGGGTGCTTTATATAGTCACCCTTTCTCTTCATTAACTACCGAAGCTCATCAGTCATGGGGAATGTGGAAACTCATTAGTTATGTGTCATTGAGGTCCATAAAAGCACAAATAATCCTTCCTTGCATGCATCTCCCACCTTTATCACATATAAGAACGTAATTGCTCACTCCTTTTGTAGCTAATTAAGATCGTTCCGTCTATTTGTATGTAGTGTCTCCTAATATATCCTTTTTGAAAGCCTTGTTCACTCCCCATGGAAGTCCTCAATTCATGAGTAGATCAAATCGTTGTACCTTGGTTTCAAGTCTCTCTTTGTGTAGTAGATTAGCTAATTGAAAACATTCCATACTCCCAAAGAGAAGATATGCACATAGACGTCAACCACATGAACCTGAATGTTAGAATTTGAAAAATATTCACAAGTAGAAATTAAGCATTCCCATGCTATGATTAACGAGAGTATGGAATCACTTCTTTGTAGGTGATCAATGACTAAAAAAACTACTTGCATTAGGGCAAAAATATTATTTATGTTCGTATATGCATATACCTCATTTGAATATTATACACCTCATCCAGTTTCTTTACTCTCAATCTTTTGATCTGAAAGTAATTTGTTGTAAATTGTCCTGTATTTCATTATTTATGAGATGGTAATCTGAAAAATAGTTTCTAAATTGCATTAGTCACATGATTTTGATAGGGCTCTTTTGCTTTAAATATTCGATGCTTAAGGAAACATGTTCTTGTTCCATTTCTAGTTCTAGGAACTATAGAAGTTGCAGTTGTGGTTTCATTTGAAACCATTGTAACTCGAGTTTCATGAGATCACATTATTTGCAAGCACATTCAGACAAACTCATGCTCAAGGACGTACGTTCAAGGATTCATTTTGGCAAAAAACATCACCCATACTCTAGTTCCATTTACAAACTCTAATAATAAACATTCTGTCCTCCTCACCTTTTTAGAGATGTATACACATGTGCAAACACATACACATAGTAGCGTCTCCATTAATTTTGTTTCACGCCTCCTTTTGGTGAGGGTTGTTGATTCTCCATCCAAATTTGTCCAAAATAGAGGGTTCTTCTTGTTTGTAGATTCTTAATAAGTGACAAATATGAGTCGATCACATCCAAGTTCTCTTATAATGTAATGAGGTATTGTACAATGTAGATGCTTTTCAGTATTCCTTGACAGATATACTTGAGTGCAACTCATGGTACAAATTATATGAGAAGAAATGTACATAAGCATCAAACATGTGAATCCACAAACATAATGAGATTTGAAATATATTCACAAATGGCAAGTGAACATTTACTACCTTGTACAATCGGATCATCACAATTCAATTATCAAGTGGCCAAATTATATCTTTTCAAATCCAATGGAACTGCCGTTAACCTTTTTGTATTTAAGGGGAAAAAAGCAACTAAGTTCTCAGATGTTATCCCTCTTTCGAATCATGAATACATCTACATCGACACATTGATACACTTCATCCAATTCATTGGTCTCGATCTTTTCCACTGAAAACCATTTTAAAGCTTTGTGAGAAAAAACCTCCTCAGCTTGTCTATTTCTACCGTAGGCCAAAAATATCGTGGTTGAAGATGTAGCAATATTCCGTAATGTTTGAACAAAATCATTGATAACACATTCATCATACATGACATCTGCTGCGAGCACAACATCAAACGTTCCAATCTCCCCCACATCCTGGTGTCCCCATTCAAGTGGCTCAACAGAAACAACATGTGAAACAGCATTCATTAGAACATTCTCTTTCAAAAGAGGAAGGTTCTCGGTCAAATCTGTAAGAAGCACATACGGTGCTCCAAGGTACGCAGCTGCTATCCCTTTGATCATAAAAATATGTCAGAACATTCTATAGAGAACTCCAATAATGCACAGCCAAAGAAGTAAACAAGTGTGAGCATAAATGGCCATTTCCTATCATCAGAAGGATGTGAGAAAAAAGGTACTGTCTCCCAATGACTAGAGGGTAGAAGCTTCGCATCCTTTTTGGCATGTTTTCCCTTAACATTCCACCAATGATGATTGAATGCACTAGAAATCATGGTTTAACTATAAAGAAGACAAAAAGAGATCATATATCTACAACTGCCAGAAGAGAGAAATTGGTCATTTCCACAGCATGCGAAGTGTTTTTTCTTTTCAAAAGAAAACATAGCCAATGTGTTGAAATTTCTCTACTAATTGTATTATAAGCCTAATAAACATGATGCAAATGCAAGGTGTAGAAATGTAGAGTTTTTACACTCACTAACAATTCACCCCTCAAAGTAAGATCCTTCAGTTAGCAAGATACAGGTATACATCCTATACTATGTATGGCCAACAATATCATGTAGAGGAGCAAGCTGGAGACTACCACTTACATCAATGTGATCCATAGAATAGTGTAACTAGAATCCAGAAAAGAGCAAGGTTCCTAAGCTTCTGTAGCCCTTTATATCCACATACCATACATGTATGTCCAGATCATGGCCATCTTGTGGTAGGCCAAACTGTGTCCCATAGCTATTGAACCTACTCTAGTCCTAATCAACTCCTAATAATGTAATTATGTGTATGATCATGATATTATGCTTAGCACTATCTATATTCCACCTTAAACATCTTCCCCACTTGTGATTTGAAGTAAATAAAAGAGCAAAATGCTATCAAGACTTTTCGTCCATTTCATTTTCATAAAAATTGTAGCCGTGATTTCGTTGACAGGAAATAAGTTTCTCATTTCCTTCAAATGGTTGAAAAGTCCTGAGTTACGGAGTCATCTTTTGAAATTTCATCATGATGCAACTAGATCATCACAGTTATTGGTATTCAATGAGGACTAGTAGTTTACTTGTGGAACGAAATGATTTTCCTATCAAATTATGATACTTGCACAGGGACTATGTGAAATTACATTGTTTCTAGGCACTCTTACAGAGAGGGAAACTCCACAATAGTATCTTGCATCAAGGTCAACTCATCCATGTCTATGGTTCAAGTTTCTACTTTTGACAGGGGCCAATTCTTACAGTGGGCTGTGACATGCTCTCTGCAGCAGCAAGATCTTTATGGACGCATTTTCTATACTCTCATCTGTCACATACTCTGAATACAACAAAAATACTCTCCTCCATTGAGATCTCAAATTTATAAACACTCATACTCCAACTTGCTCCAAATAAATACACCTTCATTTACATATTCCTGGTTTTCAAACATAAATCCTGAGAGAAAGGAAAACAGCAGTACCTGGTAGGCCACAACCTGCACCAAGCTCGATGCATCGTTTACCACACACTTTCGACGGCCATCTCTCTATATATTTGCTCAAAACAATTGCACTATCCCATACTGTAAGAATTTATAGCCATGGAAAAGATTAAAATTGAGAAACAGAGATAGATTTCTGTATTCGTTACAGAAATGTAGTAAAATGAAAAGGATAAAATCTTTCTTAATATATCACAGAAATGTGGTGAAGTGAAAGATAAAACATGTATCTTTTTACAACAAGGGATGTAATGAAATCGAAGACAAGCCTTGCCTGTTGATGCGAAGCCACGAGAAGAGTATCTTGCCTGATTGATGGTGAGCCTTTCCTCCTTGCCATGTATAAGCATAGTATGGAGGTACGCACGATCAAAACGGTCCCTATCTGGTCTAAAGATCCAGAAATAATAGATTAAAAGCCCTGGTCTGGTAAGGTTAGACCACTAACATCATTAAATTTAAGGATAATGGAACCCTAAACAGGATTTTCGCCATCAAACCATGAAATCAAAACCCTAGTCCCAAACCTAAACCCTGATGCTAAATCTTATATATACTCTAACCCTGAACCCTTAATCCTAAGATCTAAAACCTAGAACCTTAGAGAGCAGCGAAACCCGGTGCTAAGCCAATACATAGGACCTTTAACCTATCAGCACGGATTGGATGTGTTACCTGTGTTCTCTCTTCCACGCCCACGAACGCAGAAATGAATTGGTTGAGCTCGAAGGTGACACCACCATCTGGTGGAAAATGCGGCAGGATCGAAGTTCCTACACAATAAAAAAACGGATTTGAACCCTGCGGAGCCCAAATGCAATGGTTCCAAATTTGCGACCCACTCACTACTACTCAGGCAAATATGTATGTACTACCAAAAGCTATGCTAACCCTACTGTTGGATGGGATGAGGAAATGTGAGAGTTAGAGGACTCTTTCTTGGGGATTTGGAGGCTTGACAGGATGAAAAGCTCCAAATCCGCTGCTTCCTCTTTCTTTCACTACATAAATAGCTAACAAACTCTCTGAGTATTTGTTGTAAGTTTTTATAGTCCTATAGGAGGTGGGGGTGTGTATGTTTGTGTGGCAATGTGAATGAATGAATGAATGGAATGAATGAATAGAGGAGACATTGGTTGTTGTTGAAATGCAAATTTACTGATTGATTCTATCCATGTAAATATACCAAACTTTTAGCGACTCTTCACTGCCTTCTACTAGTACACTAGGGATTGCCAATGTTAATAGTGTACACATTCTCGCCCACTCTCGACTTCCACTTGTAAACAAAACAAACCTTCTTCCACTAGGCCTTAAAGTGTCAAAACTGATTATTGTATGTACATATATATGTATGTATATGTACATACTCTTAAGATGAATTTCCCCCTGTTCTTCCCAGCAGAAAAATAAATAAATGATGGAAGAGGATATGGCGATACAGGCATCTGTTCGCATTTATTTGTTGCTGAATGTAGCCAAGGTCAGAAGGAGCTTTATTGAGAACTTTAGGGTTCCATGTGTTGCAGGTTTTGCCAGTCCCAACCAATGGAAAAAGGGCATGCAGAGAATCCTAAACCCAAACCCCTACAGAATTCTCAACTATGGAAAAAATGTTGGCAGAGAATCCTCAACCTTAAACCCCAGAAAGAGAACGTTATGGAAATAAAAACACTACTGTTCATGAGGTTAGTATTTTATGCGCATTGCCTCCAGAACCCCTGTTGTTGTGGTTAATTTAACCCTAAAGCCTAGGAAGAGAAAGGTATGGAATGGAGGCAACTACTACTGGGCATGAGGTTAGCACTTATGTCTCATTACTTAAGGCTTGTTCCAAGAGCAAGGATTTGGTGAGAGGCTGTGGCATCCATATTGATGTGGTTATGAAAGGGCTCCTTCAACGGAGCCCTCATGTAGGAAGCAGCTTAATCAGCATGTATGTGAAATGTGGAATGCTTAGGAAAGCCCTCGAAGTGTTGCTAGACCTTGTTAATAGAAATGTGATATCTTGGAATGCACTCATCACAGGATATGCACAATGGGGCCAACCTATTAATGCTTTCCTTTGTTTTGAACGTATGCAAAATGAAGGTCTCCTTCCAGATGAAACCACTTTGTCTTGCATCCTAAAGGCTTGCAGTCATATGCAGAATGTCGAGAAGGGCCGAAGAATACACAATGTAGTTATGTGGACTGAGTTATTGGCAAAGGATCTGGTTCTCGGAAATGCATTGGTTGAGATGTATGTTAAATGTGGCAAGGTTACTGAAGCAGAGAAAGTTCTTGACAAGCTTCCAATCCGGAATGTCATCGCCTGGTCTTCGCTTATCTTGGGGTATACAAATCAGGGAAAGGCCAAGGAGGCATTAACTTGTTTCGAGCGAATGCAAAATGAGGGAATTTATCCCAACACAGCTACCCTCCTCCCAGTTCTGAAGGCATGTGGTATAGCGAGGGCATTGGATAAGGGTAAACAGATACATGAGGAAATTATATGTAAGGGTTTGTTCACAGGGGAAATCATGGTTGGAACTGCTTTAATGGACATGTATGCAAAATGTGGTATGTTGGCTAATGCCAAGAATGTGCTTGATGAGCTTCTGTTTCCAGATGTAATCAGTTGGAATATGCTTATTTCAGGATATGTTCAACATGGTTTCGATGAAACAGCATTGAACTCTTTGAACTGCATGAAGAGTGAAGGGCTCTTTCCGAATAGTATTACCTTCATCTGCTTGTTGCGAGCCTGTGGCCGTATGGGTTCTATCACGATAGGTAAACAAATTCATAATGAACTAATTGGGATTTGTATGGTGCCAAACCATATCACACTTAACAATGGTCTGATGGATATGTATGCAAAATGTGGTGAAATGGCACATGCTCAGAAAGTGCTTGATGAGATTCCAGATCGGAATCTTGTCTCATGGAATATACTAATTTCAGGGTACGTTCGACAAGGGCAAGGGGGGCAAGCTCTGGAATGTTTCGAACTACTGCAAGCAGAGGGTCTCTTCCCGAATGCTATCACATATACATGCATCTTGAAAGCTTGTGCTGTCATAGGATGTATCCAAAAAGGCAATGAAATCCATGACGAGATAGACAGGCAGGGGCTTTTAAAGGTGAATTTGGCACTTGGTACTGCACTGGTGGACATGTATGCCAAATGTGGTGATATGCCAAGAGCAGAGAAAGCACTTCTTCAGCTTCCAGTTCGGAATGTGGTCACTTGGTCAGCAGTCATTGCAGGATATTCAGAGCATGAGAAGGCAAATGAAGCTCTCCACTGTTTTGAGCAGATGCAAAGAGAGGGCTTCTCTCCGGACCATGTGACCTTCATCTCTGTATTGAAGGCTTGTGGCAGTATAGGAGCACTAACAGAGGGTTTAGAGGTTCACAGTACAGTTGTGAATCATGGTCTAACAAAGGATATTATGATCTGCAATGCTTTGATCGATATGTATGCCAAATGTGGAGCACTAGAAAAAGCCAGACAGTTGTTCGATGAGATTCTGTTTCCAACTCTTGCATCGTGGAATGCACTGATGGCCGGATATGTCCAGCATGGTGATGGTGAGGCAGCTCTAAGCTGCTTCAACATTGTACAAAAACAGGGCCTTTCTCTAGATGCCATCACGTTCACTAGTGCCCTAAAAGCATGCAGTCTCACAGGGGCCATCTATAAAGCCAGGGAAATACAAGATGAAATTATCCATAGAGGGTTATTATGGAAAGATATTATTCTCAGTGTTGTTCTAATTGATATGCATGCAAAATGTGGCTCAATGGAAGATGCACAAGTAGTATTCGATAAGCTTCTCGCTCGAAATGAACTTTCTTGGAATACATTGATTGCTGGCTATACCCAACATGGGCAGGGTGAGAATGCATTGAATTGTTTTGAACTAATGCAAATCGAAGGTTTCTTTCCCGACAGGGTAACATTCATGTGTAGCTTGAAAGCTTGTGCTAGCATTGGCGTGATCAGTAAAGGTATAGAGATCCATGATGCTATTTCCAGTAAAGAAGGGTTTCTCGTGAAAGATCAGGATGTTGTGCTTGGCAATGCATTGGTGGATATGTATGCTAAATGTGGTGACCTTGCAAAAGCTCGATACGTGCTGAATGACCTTCCTAACCGAAATGTAGTCTCTTGGAATGTAATAATTAAAGGGTGTGCACAACACGGGCAAGGAGAGGAAGCATTGATTTGTTTCGGTATCATGCAAGAAGATGGTGTGTATCCAGATGCTGTGACATTTCTTAGTCTTCTACATGCATGTAGCCACTCAGGCCTAGTGAATGAAGCTGAAATGTGTTTTATAGATATGAACAAAAGGTATGGTCTGCTGCCAGATTTAGACCATTTCACTTGTATGGTTGACCTTTTTGGTCGCGCTGGACACATTGAAAAGGCAATAGGAATCATTCAAGAGATGCCTTACTATGATCATCCTCCAGTTTGGATAGCTCTCTTAGGCTCATGCCGAAGCCGTGGAGATGTTACGGTTGGGAGATTAGCCTTTGATCAGTCAATACAAATTTATTCGACTTGTGCTGCAGCTTACCTTTTGATGAGAGAGATATATATAGCTGCTGGCATGCCAAAGGCTGCATTGGGCATAGATACCATGAGAGAGAAGAATGTTTGACAATCTATCAAAATTGATGGGTTTTTGACATGATGGTTGATAACCAAATTGCAGTGTCTAAGGCCAAGTATGCCAACATTGAGGCTTCAACTTACTGAATGGCAGGCATGTCTGATCTCAAATGCATTTCATATGAATGTTTTCTATTCTAAGGGTTAGATAACTAGTATATGAATCACATATCCTAGTTGTACCACAACTTAGATAGCTATTCTCCTTGTAATAACGCCAATTAAAGAAATATGAGAAAGCACATCTGTTCTGTAATATACATTCGTTGGAGGGAGAAAATACAGAGATCTCTTGTTTTTACATGAGGAGAAGTCCCTCTTTATATAGGCCAAGATCTGGCCGTTGGGCTAACTAGCTGTTGGAACTAACTAGCCGTTGGGCTAGCCGTTACAACTTTTAAACATTCTCAACACTCCCCCTCAAGATGGGTGAAAAATATCCACTAAGCCCATCTTGTCACACAATCTAGTAAGACTTACTGGCCCAAGTCCCTTTGTAAGACAATCTGCTACTTGATGTTCAGTAGAAACATGACTCAATTTTAATATTCCATTATCAAGCTTTTCTTTGATAAAGAACCTGTCGATTTCGATGTGTTTGGTCCTATCGTGCTGTACCGGATTGTTGGCAATGCTGATTGCTGACTTATTGTCACACCACAACATCATCTGATTTTCTTGATTCACCTTTAGTTCTACTAGGAGAGTTCGCAGCCATAACATCTCCGCAACTCCTATAGCAATAGCTCTATACTCTGCTTCAGCTGTTGACCTTGCTACTACTGACTGTTTCTTACTCTTCCAAGAGACTAGATTGCCTCCAACAAACATGCAGTATCCTGATGTGGATTTTCTGTCATCAGCACAACTGGCCCAATCAGAATCACAATAGCCCTCAATTTTAAAATGACCATATTTTCTGAAGATTAATCCCTTCCCTGGGGCACCTTTGAGATATCTCAGAATATGGTACACTGCATCCATATGATCTTTCCTCGGATCATGCATGTAGCGACTTACCACACTTACTGCAAATGAGATATCTGGACGGGTGTGGGTCAAATAAATCAGCCGACCTACCAATCTTTGATACCTTTCACGATCAACTTTCTCTCCCGCAAGTTCAGTTAGCTTGATCTTTTGGTCGATTGGAGAAGCTACAGGCCTACAACCCAACATTCCAGTTTCTTTGAGAAGATCAAGTACATATTTTCGCTGAGATAGAACAACTCCTTCTGCTCCACGAGCTACCTCAATTCCAAGAAAGTAGCGTAGCAATCCTAGATCCTTCACCTCAAACTCTTTACCCAATTGCATCTTCAGTTGGGCAATTTCTCCTTCATCGTTACCTGTGATAATTATATCATCCACATACACAGCAAGCAATGTAGTATGGTCCTTGTGTTGTCGAAAGAACACTGTATGGTCTGCATTCGTCTGTTGGTATCCCATACCCACCATAGCCCTTCTTAACCTGTCAAACCAGGCTCGAGGAGATTGCTTTAGTCCATAAAGCGACTTCCTAAGTTTGCAAACCTTACCTACTGTTTGAATTGTACCGAAACCTGGGGGAACATCCATGTACACTTCCTCCATCAACTCTCCATGAAGGAATGCATTTTTTACATCTAATTGATGTAATTTCCAATCCTTATTCACTGCTAAGGAAATAAGTGTTCTAACAGTGCTCATCTTCGCCACAGGTGCAAAAGTCTCATCATAGTCAATGCCATATGTCTGACTATATCCTTTAGCCACCAATCGTGCCTTGTATCGATCTATTTTTCCCTCTGGGGTCTGTTTTATTGTAAACACCCATTTGCACCCAACCGCCTTCTTTCCCGGTGGTAGTGACACAATCTCCCAAGTTTTGTTCTTCTCAAGAGCTCCGAGTTCTTCTTGCATGGCTGCTTTCCATTTTGGATCTTCTTTAGCAACCTGCCAACACTTGGGTAAAGTGACAGAGTCTAATGATGCAATGAATGCTCTATGTGTAGCTGATATGTTAGAATAAGAGATAAACTGAGCAATATCATGAGGAAAACCATAACGATCAGGAGGGACCCCTGCATTACTGCGAGAGGTCCTCCTAATCTCGATAGGAGAAGGAGAGGAAATCATATCACCTGTGATTTCTAGGTTCGGGAGTTCTGTAGGTATTTCAGAAGTCGAGGCAGGTCGGGACATGGAACTTGATGGCACATGTGGTGCTGAAGACGTGTTCACATTTCCGTCTTTCTGCCTCCTCTTCCTTGTATACACCTTTAGCTCCCCCTCAACTTGAGTCCCAACACATATAGGCTCCTCGTCTTCGTTTCCTTCTTCTTCCGTACCTCCTACGCTCACTTCTTTCTCAGCTGATGTAGGGATCAGCAAAGGAATTGATCCTATTTTTAGCAACCTCTCACAATTATCTCCTTCCCTCATATTTTCAGTCTGAATTAAGTCATCAAAGGGTGAAGTTACCCCTTGTTTATAATATGACTCTGACTCTCTGAAATGCACATCCATGCTCACAAATAATCTCTTCTCTACTGGACTCCAGCAAACATAGCCTTTTTGTGTGGCAGAGTATCCCACAAATACACATTTTACAGCTTTAGGATCAAGTTTTCCTACTGATGGTCTATTGTCCTTTACAAAACACACACATCCAAACACCTTCAAAGGAAGGATTCCAGAGTTATTGCCTTGCAACAACTCACATGGAGACTTCCACTCCAATACTCTAGAGGGCATTCTATTGATCAATGTGGCAGCCGTCAAAACTGCCTGTCCCCACAACTGCTTTGGGACATTCATAGAAATCATCATGCTTCTCGTTACCTCTAGAAGATGTCTATTCTTCCTCTCTGCTACTCCATTTTGTTCTGGTGTATATGGGCATGTAGTTTGATGTTGTATTCCTTGATCTGAGAGGTATGCCCTAAATGTCATGTTAGCATACTCTGTTCCATTATCAGACCTCAACACTTTTACTACTGCACCATATTGAGTTTGAACTGCTCTATGAAAATCTTTAAAACAAGCAAATACTTCATTCTTTTTCCTCATCAAATATAACCAAGTCACACGAGAGAAGCAGTCAATGAAAGAGACAAAATATCGATATCCATTAATAGAACTTGTGGGACATGGTCCCCAAACATCGGAGTGTATTACATCAAATGCATGGGAACTCCTATGACCCGAACTAGCATATGAACTTTTAGTAAGCTTACCAAATTCACATGCATCACAAACAAGTTTTGTTTTATCCGCCTTTTCAAAAAGGTGTGGATACACCCGACTCAAAATGCCATAAGAGGCATGTCCCATGCGTTGGTGATGAAGTATTAACAAGTCCTCATAACTCATTCTAGATCCCCTTACATCTATTCCCTCTACCATAGATGCTAATGCTGAATCCAGCCCTTCACGATCCAAATACCATAGTCCACTATGCCATGTGCCAGTCCCAAGTCTCCGACCTGTCCCTTTCTCCTGGAATATCACCTTGGGAATATCAAAAGAAACAACACATTTTAGTTGGTGTATGATAGAACTTATAGATAATAAGTTTACTGGGAAAGAAGGAGCATGCAACACATTAGACAATGTCACAGAGTCGGTACATTTTACTGTACCTATACCCACTACAGGTTGTATAGTACCGTCAGCAATTTGAATGCTTTCTGGCATTGATAAGTGAGTATATGAGGAGAATTCACTAGCATTACCCGTCACATGCCTAGATGCACCAGAATCAATTATCCATTCTGGTGTAGAGGCAAGAGTATTTGTGTTGCTAGTACTTGTGGCCGAATAAGCATAGGTGGCAGTGTTACCTCTTGAGATGAATGAAGTATCATCTGCGGCTCTTTGCTTCCTCCTAAGTATTTCTAAGAGAGCTTGATCCTCTTCGGTGAATACCACCTTAGTTCCTTCCTCTTCTTTTGCTACCATCAAGTTTGCTTGGTAACCTCCTCGTGCACCTCTTCGGCCCCCTCGACCACGACCTCTAGTTTGTCCACGTCCTCCATATTCTCTCTCCTTAGATGGTTTAGGGCAAGCATTCTTGAAATGACCAGCTTCACCACAATTGTAGCATTTTCGATTTTCACTTCCGCTTGTATTGGACACCATTAGTGCCGATCGTACCCCTGGAAGTCCGGTAGTGTCAGAGAGCAGCTTCATTCTACTCTCCTCTTGTATCATAGTCGCGATTGCCTCATCAAGTGTAGGAATTTCTGCCTTAGCTAGAAGAACTGCCCTTCTTTGATCAAATGACGGGTTGAGATGTTTCAAAAATTGCATAGTTCTTCTTTGAGCAGAAATTTCCTTGCTCTTACACTGAGGATCATTGCACACTGTCACAGGCGAGAAATGATCGTATTCTGCCCATAGACGCTCCAACTCTATGGCATATTCCTGGACCATCCTATCTCCCTGGCAAACAGCATCAATCTCCTGCTCGATTTGAAATACTCTCATGTTGTTTCCCCTCCCTGCATACGTCTTTTGCAATTTCTCCCATATCTCCTTTACACTTAAAATTCCATCAACTGTTGTGGCGATTGATGGAATCATGGAGTTTAGGAGCCACGTGTACAATGACATGTGGGTAGCTCTCCATGCTTTCCATTCATTGCTCGTTTTGATAGGAGGCTCTTTCTCTTCTCCCGTAAGGTAGCCGTCAAGGCTTCTTCCTGCCAAGGCACCTATAATCCGACGCGACCAGCTCAAGTATGTGGCTGGTCCATCGAGTTTGAACTCAACTGGGAGGAGTTCAAGTCGGGGTGGTGGTTGCATTCCTGTCACACCTCCAGATGCTACTATCTCAGCCTGTTTCATGTATTTCACCAATGTTTTCACCTCATCTTCATTCAATTTTGAGAACACATCATCCATCTTGTCAACTTGGCCTATCTCTGCTTTCCTCTTCTGACTTTTTTTCCCAAGTCACCTCTCAATCACATAGCAATGTCATCCCAAATGAAACAAAAATCCCCCTTTCCTCTCTTGAATGCTAGGACAGTGCTGTTCCAATCACTGTCATTTCAGCAGAAGGGTAGATCTAGGGTTCTGCAGAGGACAGATCTAGGGTTTTGCAGAGGACAGATCTAGGGTTTTGCAGAGGGGCGGATCTATGCTCTGATACCATAAAGAAATATGAGAAAGCACATCTGTTCTGTAATATACATTCGTTGGAGGGAGAAAATACAGAGATCTCTTGTTTTTACATGAGGAGAAGTCCCTCTTTATATAGGCCAAGATCTGGCCGTTGGGCTAACTAGCTGTTGGAACTAACTAGCCGTTGGGCTAGCCGTTACAACTTTTAAACATTCTCAACACCAATGATACACTACTATCACAAAGATCTTATGCACAAATCCTCCTAGGTAAAAACATACCAAGCTTGCAAAGAATGTGACCATGAACTCAAGGAGAAACTTGGTATGGGTGTTTAGGGCCTATTAGAACCTATCAATAATTTCTTTGAGACTCTATCCCTAAAGAAACTATCATGAATATCGTTGAGAGACAAGCTCAACTTGTGTGTAGCAATGGGCTCGGTTCGGTTTCGGTTCGGTTCGGGCCTTGAAACCAAACCAAACCATTTATTTATAATAAAAACCAAACCAAACTGTTTAAAATTTATGAAGTTATTTAAACCAAACCATTTGTGGAAAATTTAGAACCAAACCAAACCATTTTTTAGAGATATTGATTATCATACATATATGAATTTGTGTGAAAAAATCATCATAAATTTGGTCATCATACTTATCATAAATTTAGGAATTTGGTAAATTCACAGTTTTTTTCGTATTTTCCCAGTTTTTTTTTTGAGTTCAGAAATATGATTATTTGCACTACAAGTGATAGCCAGATTCCATCCCCCCAAAAAAACTGTGAAAATATGGAAAAAACTGTGAATTTACCAATTTCCTAAATTTAGTTATTATACTTATCATAAATTTGGTCATCATGCATGTTATAAATTTGGTCATCATATGTACTTATCATAAATTTGATAATCATAAATCAAAAGGAGACTCTACATATAATGCATATAAAATTTAATAGGTTAGAGCCTAGAAGTTTAAAATTAAAAGTTGAAAGTTAGAGCCTAGAGGTGAAAATTAGGAATATTTTTTAAGCTATAAACCTTTAAACCGAAACCGATTAACCGTTAAACCATGAAATTCAAAACTAAACCAAACCGAAACCAAACTGGATAATAACATTTGAAACCAAACCAAAAGGTTTATTTATCTTTAAACCAATAAACCATTAAGCCACGGTTTAACGGTTCGGCTCTATTTGAGCCGAAACCGGGCCCATTGCTACTTGTGTGTGTATAAATGGAAGTGTGTGACAACAAACCTTATTGTAAACTGTGTAAAGTATGTAATAACACGAGACACTAGATTTGATATCCAGTTAGCCGTTCAGAGTTAGTGCAATCAAAGAATACTAAGATATGCTTATGACAAATCGTGCTCATGTGTAAGTATAGCCATAGACTTAACCAAGCATTGAATGTGGTTGGTGTATTCGAACATGTATATAATGTCGACAATGGCTTATTGTAATTTGGAGGATTAATGAATCTTTTCCTCTTGTGCTTAATAATTTCATTCCCCCTCGGGAATGTCTATATTGAACAATCCCTAACTCTCTTCTCAACTTCTCTCCTCTCATATACATTCACGCAACACATTGTTTCCGGATAAATAAATAGGAAACCCTATTTATTTACAAATATCATTAGCCTTTCAATCAATATATGCCAGACCATGAAAGTGAAGGGAAATATAATTTATTCAAGTGGGAAGAGAGGCCCATCATGGATGTTCCTCATTTGATAAGGTTGTATTATGGAAGGGTTTGAAGGTAGTGAAGAGTATGTCAATAGCGATTACATTGTTAGCATGTGAAATTGCAATGTTTTCAAGAAGATTTTGTGTCAAGGCAAATGCACAATCCATGAAGTAAGAATAAGATCTTGAATCTAGGAGAGTATAGGCAAGGACTTGATGGCATTTAGAGCTACTAACTTATGCATCAAAAACCCCTCTAACTTGATTCTGGATTGACTCCATAAATTCTGGGTTATCCAACCAAATGGCTCTTATTTTGATTGGATTTCGTTTAACAATTCATGTAATTGGCTTAGAACTTCAAACTGATTTGGTGGTACATGGCTATTAGGATTGCTAGATGTAATTAGAGAATCAACATCAGATTCAATATAAGATTTAATTAGATTGATTGGAATAATTTATTGTTGTGTTGTCGTGATGTGTTGAGCACACATGAGGAAATGAGTTAAACTAAAAATATATAAAAGATCAAAGGATAGAAAGGAATGAGACAAGATAAATTTATGTAACAAAAATACTTAGCTCAATTGTCAAAGAGCTTACCTTATGAACTAATGGTCAAGAGTTCAAATCTAGTAAATGGATGATATTGTAAAAACAAAAGAGATATTTAGTCTCGAGGTCAAGTGCTACTAAAACAAAATTACTATTTTGGTAAGGGCTCTCTTTAAAACCTATACACGGGAGAGGAGAGCTCATTGTCAGGGATTGAATTTTGAATCAAGGTGGAAGTGTTGCCGAAATTTTGAATGAGTTTGAAGTAGCAAATCAAAAGGGCGTTAGAAATCAACAATGACAAGGGGCAGCGAAGTTGTGTTGTTGGTCTCCAAAATAGAAACTTGAGGATATTACTCCAAAGCTCTACTCGTAATTCCTACATCTCTATCTTCTATTAGTCTTGCATTTCAATCCACTCCATGTAACAAAGTCCGCAATTGTCTTGTCTATATTTAGACTGATCTTTGACGTAATCCGTTTTTGGTATTCATATAAATCAATTTTATAAATCTGCTATCTAGTGTTATTCTCAATTAGACAAGGATGCATTAGAAATTTCGGTGCCAAATTTCGAGCTTGGACTGTAAACATACACGGATTCGGAGCAAGATTCATGAAAATACAAGCCCTCAAATTACCACATCAAGAAACTCGCACCGCGAAGGGAGGGGTTGTCGCAATGTTCGTTTTGGAATTTTCAAATCATGATTCCGACCATTGATAGATAGATAGATTATATTATCGTCTTCGGAGGTCAAATATGACCTATGAGACCAAAAATATTACATTTCACGTGATGCGTGTGAAAGTGAGTAGCGACTCTCGATGTTCAAAAACTTTACCAATGAATGTTGCAATCGAGAGTGCACATTGTGGTTGTGAGAGAAATTCATGCAAGGATTGGGCTTGGTCGAAGAGATGTGGAAAGCATGGTCGAATATGATCAAGTGCAGAACATTGTATCAAAGTGTGGTACTCAAACTCGCGAACTTGTTTAGGGCAAAGTGTGCATATCCGACCACTCTCATCACTTGTGCACCAACGCCATGTCTCACATCGCAATGCATGTGAGCTAAGTCGCATGGAAGCAATGGTTCGAATAGCAGATAACTGTATGGCAAATGTGTACGGTTTCCTCGTTTCGCAAAGAATATGGTTTTGTAGTTAGGTGCAACATGTGTAGTATAATGTGTGAAGCGTGAGCCTCCACATTTGTCCCATGTCATGATACATTGGTGTTGCAAAAAGGCCTCATTTATAGAGGAATCTAGTGATGCATCATGAAGCAAGTGTCTCACATCCCATCTACCAAACCATTTTTCTATATCTTGCATCCAACCAAAACACAAAATTTTGCTTTTATGCGTCTTTTGGATCTTTTTGCTTGCTTCCCACGCAATTCTAGGAAGTCAATGTGAGGGACTTTTTTGAACCTTAAGCATGTATTCAACAACCCTTTCCATGACCATGATCTCAATGGGAAGCGATCCCGTCTCAAGGAGGAGGAGGGTGTAGGATGTTTGTTTCTTAACTTGTAGAAACTTTGTAAGAAAATGTTTTTGGATATTTTCAAACTCTTTCCACATAGATTTAGGGATGCTACCGCCACATACTTCCACCCCATAGAGAAGAACCGGTGTCACCAAAGTGTCGAAAAGATATTTCTTGAGGACCCAACACTTAATATCTCCAAGATTGCATGTGTTCTCAAATGCATAGGGCAATGAGTTCATGCTTATTCAATTTTTTTGACATTTTAATATTCTATGGCAAAAGATTGGCACATAGTAGATGGGTTACCAATTCGATTAAAGATGATGGATACCATGTTATATAGATATGTATACAATATGATTGAGGTCATATTTATATAAATAATAGTTTCCCCCCATGGTGGTTGGGGAGAGAAGTTGAATAAACATGTTGTTCTACTAAAAGAGAGAGGGAGACAAGGAGGAGAAAAAGAAGAGGAGAGCTTTTTTTTGCTATTGCGGTCTCCATTGTCAAAGTTAATTTGCAGAAGCTTTGACAAACCGGTTCACTCGGATAGCAACAAAAAATACACACACGTTTATTAGAAGCTTGAATAACACAGATAGAGAGCAGGAGAGACAGAGAGAGCAGAACAACATAAACTCAATTCAAAATAATACTTTGTACATACAAATGTCCTACAGAACACTTTTTATACAAGTCCTTAAAAGGACTGACAGAAGTACTGACATGTACTTCAATGCTCATACGAGCGACTAACACTAACTCCAAGGAGTATGCCTACGTACTAGGCTCGGGCAGTAGGCTCCAATAGCTTACCGGTTCTCACTATTCCGGAGAACGATCTGGTTCTCCAATCTGGCTCTAGGTTCCGGATACCGATACGGGTACCTATCCGCTTCTCCGTTCCGGATATCGATCCGGCTTTGGCTTATTCAGCCGATCTAGATCCGGTTGAGCTTGTCTGCTCAACACTATCAGTGACGAAATTTGGCACACAGACATTCATTGGAAAGCTCTTTGTAAGAGCTTAAGGTAGCAGGTTCAATTCTTATTTGAGGCCATATCATGACATTGTCCCCCACTTTGAACAATGAGTATTACAAATTGTCTTTAGTTGAGGTCCTGGTTTGTCAAGATATTGTAGATGAAATTCCTCAAAATGGCTCGAGCATTTGCAACATTCTCTGTCAGTTCCCAAGTCTTGCTCAGACTATATCCTAGTCAGTCCACCAAATAATGGAAAGAAAGAAAGAAAGAAATATTATTGGGCTATGAGACAATTGGTGTACAACAAAATGGGGTATTTATCCAATCATCAAAACTAAAAAAATAAAATAGAAATAGAACTTAAGCTAAAAGAGTTCTAGTATTTTACAAAACGTGGTATGGTCTAACACACCCGATAAAGGAAATGACTTTGCACTAAGCCTAATTTCATTTCCACCCAAGCCTCTCGAAAAGAAGTGGGAGGTCAAAGGGTTTTGGTGTGGGTGTGACCCGTGGTCCTGGTGTAGAGAGTGCCCCATGCATGGCTTCTAGGCGGTGTAGCTCACGTTCCCTTATTTTCTTAATTGCTTCTACACCACATCAAGTTGCTTTGAAACCCGACATCCAAGGGCATTTGGTTCTTCTTTGGTTTTCTATTTCATCAAGGAAGAGGCCGAGTGGTGCAGGTGTGTGGACATTCGTTGTCTCCCCCTGTCCCTGAAAAACTTCATTTGTTACATGTTGGTGAATATTAGAAAGTTTATTGCCAACATTTTGTAGCTTATTCTCTCTGTGTTGTTTTAGCTCTAGGATATATCTGCCTAATTTCATTATATCTAAAGGATCTAATAGTTTGGGGAGGGTGGGAGAGGAACCGAGTATGTCTCGGTATTTTGCCCTTATCTCGGTGTAAGTTGGACACTTGCATGTAAAGTGGTACTCATCCTTTATCTCTATGTGACATAGTCTACATATCCTTTCCTCTCTAGGGACTCTATTAGTACGACCATTCTAAATCTCAAGTTGGTGAGATGATGTCATATGGTATCCTATCAAGTTGGACACTTGCATGTAAAGTGGTACTCATCCTCTATCTCTATGTGACATAGCCCACATAGTCCGACATGGCTTAAAGGGGCTTCTCCGACATGCACGATGGGGTGAGGAGTGTCGTCTCCAGTTTCGACAAATCTCGGTTGCTCTGGTTTTTCCAGAAACGAGAACCACACTTCGTGGCTCGTCATGTGGCTAGACACTATCGTGAAAATCCGTCACTATGTGCGGATCGTGAGGCGGAACCTCCAGGGTTATGGGAAGGAATAGGGCTCACACCCACAACACAAGGAAGGCTTACACAAACAAGGCACGAGTATTCAAATGTGTTTGTGAAAAGGAGAGGTGCATGGGCAAGTCCGAATCAACCCCTAGTCACAAGGCGAACGAATGCACGTGAGGGAGGCTTACACACGGACACACAAGGAAAAGGTTTACTTACACACACGAGAGACAGAGTTTCACATGCCTTTGTGAAAAGAGAGGTGCATGGGCAAGCCCGAACACTCCCTTGTTACAAGACATGCGAACACACAAGGAAAAGACTTACTTACACACATGAGAGACAGAGTTTCGAATGCCTTTGTGAAAAGAGAGGTGCATGGGCAAGGCCAAACGCTCGCTTGTTACAAGACACGCACACACACAAGCAATGTTTACACACGGGAGACACAATTTCGAACGCCTTTGTGAAAGGAGAGGTGCATGGGCAAACCCGAACACTCCCTTGTCACAAGTCGCACAAACACACAAGCAAGATTTACACTAACACGCAAGACACGTAAGTTTGAATGCCTTTGTGAAGGAGAGGTGCATGGTCAAGCTGAAACGCTCCCTTGTCACAAGAAACACAAACAAATAAGCACAAATGACGATAACATATAAGACACGTATGTTTGAATGTCTTTGTGAAAGGAGAGGTGCATGGGCAAGCCCGAAACGCTCCATTATCACAAGACGCACAAAAAAATAAGCACAAATGACGATAACAAATAAGCACAATCAAGATTTACACATAAGACAAGTAGATGAAAGAAAACATTAGTTTATATTGTTGAGAATCAAGCTCAACTTAGTCTAGTGTTTGAACTCACCTTGAGAGTGAATAGACACTCCAACGGTCAAGAGTCACCATTATGTCACCACTTTGTATTCTAGCATTTAGTATGAGTCATAGAATCATATTCTATGACACATAACTTATGAGCTTTCACATTCCCCATGCTCCATGAGTCTTGTAGTTAATGAAGAGAGAGGGTGACTATATAAAGCACCCTCCTCCCACCTTGTATAATGTTGAGTCCTTCTCCTTTGTTAATATACTTTACCTTGTGTATTCTCTATGTATTACTCCTTGTCTCTCTCACTCTCTCTCACTCTCTCTCTCTCTCTCACACACAATTCATATCTATTCCGGTACACAAGAATCATACCCGATTCTTTACATAGTATCAGAGCGGTTTGGTAGCTCCATCTAGCCCATCTGCGTGTGTTGAGCTCTACGCCGACGTTCAAGAAGAACCGGCTCATCGCTATCGTAGTGCGACTACATAGCTCGTATTCAAGAGAGAAGAAGAAGGAAGAAATCTACATCGAACACCATGAATACTCAAATGGGGAGCGCTCTCCCTAGCGAGAAGTTGGACCGAAACAACTTCGCATCTTGGGAGTACAAGATGCAACAATACCTTGTCGGACAAGGCTATTGGAGCTACATCAAAGGAGAGCACAAAAACCGACCCGCCGAAGAGGCTCCCAGATACGCGACATGGGAGCAAGCCGCAAGCCGTGTGATGTACTGCTTGGCGACATGTGTTCACGATCACATGCGTGGCTACATTCGCGAAGCCAAGACGCCGAAGGAGGCATGGGAAAATCTACGAAAGATTTTCGCGGCGAATACAACCGCAAGAAGGCTTCAACTCCGCCAAGAGTTGAACAACATTCAACAAAGGGACATGTCCATCACGACATACACCTTGAAGATCAAGGAGCTTTGCGACTCGCTCAACTCAATAAGCGTAAGTATTGATGATGATGAGATGGTGCAAATATGCCTCGGCGGCCTCGCACCATGGTTCGACGTGATGCGAACCGCCATTCTAGCAAGGGATAAATCTCCCTCCTTCTTCGAGCTCCAATCAATGCTATTGGTCAAAGAAAACCACGTGCGTACAAGGAGCAACGAGTCGGAAGGCCACATGCTCTACACGCGCACGAACGGAGGAAGAGGACGCGGATGAGCGAGAGGCCGATTCGGCCAAGGACAAGGCGGACGAGGTCTGACCTACGACAACATCTCCCAATTTCGGCCGCAAAATAGAAGCCAACGAGGAACCTTCGCAAGAAGGGGGAGCTTCCACTCCGGCCCGAGCCATCAAAATGCAACCGAATGCGGATATTGCAAAAAACTCGGCCACCACGAAGAAGAGTGCCGAAAGAAGATGCGTGAATCGGCTTCCACAAGTCGACAACTCACGAATTACGCGCACAATTCCGATTACAAAGAGTATAGCGGAATGTACGGGCACAACTCCGACTACGAAGATCGTGGCGGAATGTATGCACACAACTCCGACCGTGGCGGAATGTTCATGATGAAACATAGAGCAAACTCTATGTCAGCCTCTACCTCAACTAGTGCCCTCAATCCGGAGGACGTATGGTTTGTTGACTCCGGAGCCTCAAACCATATGACATCTCATAAAGAATGGTTTCTCGAACTTCAGGAGCCAGAGCGACCCGGTTATGTTGAAACCGGAGATGACACTACGCACCCGATTCGGCACATCGGCAATGTTTTGTTTGGCGAAAGAGGTAAGCAAACATACATTAAAAATGTCTTGCATGTTCCCACCATCACGAAGAATTTGGTCTCGATCGGACAAATGGTTGAGCAAGGGATGCAAGTACGATTCGACCAAGAAGGGTGCTTCATCGAAAAAGAGGGCCAAACCATCACGCGCAGGAGAAGAGAGGGCCGGATGTTCATTCTCGATTCACACGAGATGAAATCCGCCATGTTCGCAAAAAGCACAAAAGCCGACTCCGACATAGAGCTATGGCATAAGCAAATCGGCCACATCAATCTCAACAAACTCAAAGCAATGAAATCAAAAGGAGTCGTCATTGGACTCCCGACATTCAAAGAGAAGGAGATTAAAGGTGTATGCGAAGCATGCCAATTCGGCAAGCAACACCGACACCCATTCACGAAAGAGCGGAATGTGAGCAAAGGTCTACTCAACATAGTCCATTCCGACGTATGGGGACCAACGCAGACGGCTACATTCGGCGGATGCCGATATTACGTGCTCTTCATCGACGACTTCTCTAGGCACACTTGGATCTACCCGATGTGGCAAAAGAACGAAGTGTTCAGACACTTCCAAACTTTCAAGAATGAAGTCGAGAAAGCCACGGGCCGACATGTACGTTGTCTTCGATCGGATGGCGGCAAGGAGTACTTCTCGGACGACTTCACGGTGTCGTAGTGTATTTCGTACACTACGTGAAAAAGTAAAAATAATATAAACGATTTAATTACATATAAATAAATAAAATAAGAATATCAAAATATTTATCACGTGCATAGGGCAGGATTCAAACCCTGTACCTCCACGTAGCCAAACCTCAACTTTACCATTATGCTACCTTATCTTTAGTGTTATATAAATAGATTTAATAACTATAAGTGCTTTATTTGCGCCTACCTTTATTAAAAGGTAAACCATGCACTTTTAGAGTGCGTGAATATTTTATAGAAAAACGCAAGCAACTAAAAAGTGACTCGTGCACATCTAGCGTGTATGAGCACTATATTTAGCAAATAAAAGCAAGGATTAGAAAAGCATCACATGCACATTTAGTGTGCATGAACATATTAGAAAAAAAAGCATGTAGCTATGCTTAGTCTCTCCCATCACTACATAAGGATGGGGAGCACAATGTAATAGGCGTGTGAAATATTTGGAAATTGGATATATTTCCGAAAACACCAACCGATTAATATAATCGTGGGATTCACGAAAATAATATAATCTATACTTGTGGGATTCACAAGTTTCTTATATCTTTCTTTCAATCTAAATACATATTCTTATCTAAATATTGATTAATCGAATACAATACACTCGTGGGATTCACGAAATTTCTATCTCTCTTTCTAATAATCTATTCATTACTAGCCTCATCTCATATTTTTCTTTCTCCTAGTCCAAAACCCCGGTGGTTCCCACCCGACTCACGCAAACGATCCGGAGCCGAAAGGCACGACAACGGAGTATCTCCGAAAGGAAGGAATTCGGCGAGAATTCACTTGTTGACACACTCCGCAACAAAACGGGGTAACCGAGCGCAAAAATCGGCACATCCTCGAAGTAGCGTGGGCCATGATGAACGAGAAGCATATGCCCAAGTCATATTGGGCCGAAGCTGCAAATATGGTCGTCTACCTAATGAACCGGTGCACAACATCCGGCGTGCACGAGGTCACTCCGCACGAAAAATACTTCGGAAAGAAGCCGGACTTATCGCACACCCGGATATTCGGCGTGGTAGTGTATGTGCACATCCCTGACGAGAAGCGTCAAAAGCTTGACCCGAAGTCGGAGAAATGTATCCTCGTAGGATACTCATTGGAGCAAAAGGGGTACAAGTGCTACAACCCCTCAACTCGAAAATCTCGAGTAAATCGAGACGTCTTTTTTGACGAGTCCATGTCCTGGTACGCACCAGAGACAACTCCGACTCCGACACCGCTCGACCCGGAATCCGCCGAACAAGAGATAGCGGATGAAGATCGCCTTACGCGAATGTTCGAAGAAAGTTCGATCATGACCCGACTAAGTGGACCACAAGAGCCTTTGAGCGATCAAAGCACATCACAGCCTAGCCCAAAGATGGACAAAGGCAAGGCAAAAATGATGGAATACGAAGACGATCGCTTCGACGATGATGAGTCGACTCACTCACTCGATAGTGAATTCGACGGCTTCGATGTACCAATCGGAGCTAAGAAAGCCCTCATCTCTACAAATGAAAAGCTCCGTCGCTCCACCCGTGAAAAGAATCCGGTCAGCCGATTCAGCTACAACGACTACATGGCATATCACTATGCCTTTATGATGAAGGTGGCGACAGTACGCGAACCGGAAACTTTTTCCGAAGCAGCCAAGGATCCGCGATGGATCAAAGCCATGAATGAGGAGATGTAGGCACTACGCAAGAACGAGACGTGGGATCTCGTTCCCACCTCACCGCACAAAAAGGCGATCGGATGCAGATTGATTTACAAAGTGAAGTACAACGCCGACGGTTCCGTCAACCACTACAAAGCGCGACTCGTAGTGAAAGGCTACGCCCAAACGCACGGTGTTGACTATGAAGAGTCCTTTGGCCCGATGGCAAAGATGACGACGGTACGGACTGTAATTGTGCTTGCCGCGGCGAAAGGGTGGCACGTCCATCAAACGGACGTGCCACCCTTTCGCCTTTCTACAAGGCGAAAGGAACCCCTTTCTACAAGGCGAATTAGAAGAGAAGGTGTACATGATACAACCACCCGGCTTCAACTCGAGCACCCATTCGAAAGCTATATGCCGACTCAAGAAGCCACTCTACGGCCTCAAGCAAGCACCGCGTGCTTGGCATTCGAAGATAACGCAATATCTTCATCAAATCGGCTTCCGTATGTTAAAATCAGATAACTCCCTCTACATACGAAGCGATTCTGCAAGTCCGATCGTTTATCATCTTATATGTGGATGACCTAGTCATTGGAGGTGAGCATCTCGTCGAAATCAATAAGGTCAAATCCCTCCTTTCTGACAAGTTCGAGATGACGGACATGAAGGGAGCTCAACGGCCGGAATCATGATCTCTCAGCGGCACTACATCCTCAACTTGTTATACAAGTTCGGTGTGGCTGAGTGCAAATCCGCGGCAACCCCACTTGATCACAATCTCAAACTAGATGCGAACTCCGGCACCAAAGCGTGTGAGCCGACTCAGTATCGGCAACTCATCGGGAGTCTCATCTACCTCACGATCACACGACCCAATCTCAGTTATCCGGTTGGTCTCCTTAGCCAATTCATGCAAACACCGCGTGATACTCACTTGGATTGCGCTAAGCGAGTTCTACGATACGTGAGCGGCACAATGGATTGTGGCATCCTCTACAAGACCGTGATGCCAACACGACTCGAGGGGTACACAGACGCCGATTGGGCCGGTTACAAAGCCGATAGAAGATCAACCTCTGGATTTGTTTTTTTCCTCGGCAGCGGAGGAATATCCTTGTGCAGCAAAAAGCAACCAACCGTCGCTCTTTCGAGCACAAAGGCAGAATACAGGGGCGTGACATGTTGGTAGACAGGTCCCTCCGGATGGGAAGGAAGAAGAACAGTGCCGACGAACAAACTCGGCCGAGGCCGACAGGCCGAGGCCGAAACGGTATGAACCGGATGGGGAGAACCCGACTGCGGAGAGTCGGATGGTGTAGGCCCGACTGCGGAAAGCCGGATGAGGAGTACCCGACTGCGGAGAGTCGGATTGTGCAGGCCCGGTATGAACCGGATGAGGAGTACCCGACTGCGGAGAGTCGAATGGTGTAGGCCCGGTATGAACCGGACGAGGAGTACCCGACTGTGGAAAGCCGGATGGAGTCGATCGAGGCTACACTTGTAAATAGCCGAAAAGTCATATTAGTATAAATATGACTTAGGGCAAACTTTTAGGATATATATCTGTTGTCATTCTTGTTGTTATTCTGTTGTTAGTGCAAGAAGAAATTAGAGAGCGCGTGACTGTACAGAGAGAGAGAGAGAGAGACGAGGTCGTTGCCTCTGTTGTAACCGCCGCCTGTGGCGAAGATCTGTGAGCACGAGGTCGTTGCCTCAGTGATCTCACTGTTGTATATTTCTGCATAGTGACAGTTTGCAGCTTGTGGGCTGCCGTGGTTTTTCCCCTATTTTTGGGGTTTTCCACGTATACCTCCTGTGTACCATTTCTCCTCTTTTGTGTCGCGTTCTAATTACCTGTTTTTCTGTGTATGTAAAGAATCTCGGTTGTGGTCGAGCGTTGGACATACGGAACGTCGAGTTTCCAACATGACAGTGGCCGCATGTGAAGCCGTATGGCTCAAAAGGATACTCAAATGATCTGGGCGTACCCATCAAGGATCCGACTTCCCTTTACTGCGACAACATGAGCAATATCTATATGGCTCGAAACCCGGTGTTCCATGTGCGAACAAAGCACATCGAAGTGCACTATCACTTCATCCGAGAGCGCGTTCTAGCTGGCGATGTCGACCTACAACACTTTAGCACCAATCTTCAAACGTCCGACATCTTCACTAAAGCCTTAGAAGCCGACAAGCTATGGCAATTCATGACCGATCTCGGATTGACGATCCCTGACCTGCCAAGCTTGAGGGGGAGTACTGAAGACACTACGCAATAACGTGTGAAGACACTACGCAATAACGCGTGGATTCCGCAACCGTGCAACGAAGCCGCGAAGAACTGATCTACCACGCAAAGCCGCGAAGAAAGATGCAAGCCGAAGCATAGACTTCGCAACTACGCACAACGCAAGCTGGAGCACGGATTCCGCAACTCCGCATAAATGCGAGTCGACATGGACTCCGGAACGCGAGTCGAAGTGGATTTCGGATACCGTTTTGAACCAACCCGACTTGAGCTTGAGGGGGCGTGTTGAGAATCAAGCTCAACTTGGTCTAGTGTGTGAACTCACCTTGAGAGTGAATAGACACTCCAACGGTCAAGAGTCACCATTATGTCACCACTTTGTATTCTAGCATTTAGTATGAGTCATAGAATCATATTCTATGACACATAACTTATGAGCTTTCACATTCCCCATGCTCCATGAGTCTTGTAGTTAATGAAGAGAGAGGGTGACTATTTAAAGCACCCTCCTCCCACCTTGTATAATGTTGAGTCCTTCTCCTTTGTTAATATACTTTACCTTGTGTATTCTCTGTGTCTTATTCCTTGTCTCTCTCACTCTTTCTCTTTCTCATACACACACACACACAGTTCATATCTATTCCGCTACACAAGAATCATACCCGATTCTTTCATATATCAATATAATATATTCTTTTATAATATAAGAATCATGTTACAATGGGTTGGATGCAAATATGAAGGATTGTTTATAAAGGAATGGGGGAAGAGAGGTGGAGGAAAGAAGAGAGTGGAGTATAGAAGGAGTTTCTTTGTTGATGATGCCTCTCAATCTTGTTGATCATTCTTCTTCCGCTTTCCATTTGAGTAGAGCTTCCGCGTTCCTTCTCCCTCCCCCCATTCTTCACTAGAATAGGCTCTTATTTATAGGTTTAGGATTGCTTGCCTTTTGCACTTTAAAAAAAGCTTATCTATATGAGTCGACTTTTCGTTTCCTCACTATTTCTGTTTTCTAGCCTCAAATTTCACATACAAGATATTCTTGGAAAGCTTGTTAGGTCAGCTTTTTTATGCATCTTTTCTTTTCTAATTTGGACATTTGACGAAGAAATTATGAGCTTTTTACTCGACCTTGCTATAGTTGACTTAAGGAAATTAGTTTATTTGGACTACTATTTTATTCTCTTTTGAGGGTGGTGTCACACTATGTGTCGAAAACATCACGGCATCCACCCCCACCAAACCTGCACATCCTCCGGTATGTGCCAATGATTGTTAGCTGCTATTGCTTATTCTTTTTAAACCTCGAAGTCTAGAGGTTCGATTTCAGGATTTGTGGTCTCTCTTCTCTTAAAGATCTTGATTCTTTTCCCTGCAATCGACAAAGCAAGTCGAATTCCATCTAACTCCGCTAGAAAATAGGTTGCATTGTTTTCTATTTCCTTAACCACGTATGGGCCAAACCATCGTTTCACGAACTTTCGAGTAGTGCTATGTTGATTATCAAGGCTGCTATCATAAACAAATACCCAATCTCCTTCTTCAATTTTTCTTAGACGAAGATGATGCTTTTTATCAAAATTCTCCTTGTTCCTCAATCGAGCCGCACGTAACCATTCTATTGCTAACTCGACACCTTTGGGTCTCCATTCTAATTGTTGGATCCTTGTAGCTAGCAAGTCTTCTCGACTCATCTCCTCTTACCATGGCAAAGCCGTCCATGAGGTAACACTTTGCTCGATAGGCATTATTGGTTTTTGCCCTAATATGAGCTCAGACGGAATATATCTAGTAGTCATGCTATATGTAGTTCTATCGGTCCACAATGCATATGGTAATAATCATGGCCAGTTCCCCGTCTTCCCATCGCAAGCCTTTGCTAGAGCTTTTACAATCGGGCTATGTCCCCGCTCCACCTTCCCATTTGCCTCCGGGTTGATTGCTATGGTAAGTGATAATTTGACGCCTATCCTTGAGAAAAATTCTTTAGCTTCATTTGCATTGAATTCTCCTCTATCGGCTACTATTTTGCCGACACATCCATATCAACAAATAACATCTTCAAGGAGAAACTTGCAAACTGCCAAAGTTGTTTTATTCCTTAGTGCCCGACCTTCTACTTGGTTGGTGAGATCCTCTCTTGCAAGCACGAGGTATCTCATTTGCGACAATCCCATTGGCATAACCACTATGTCTACCAACCACTTATAGTGCATTGATAATGGAAATGTCGAATGAAGTTCATCCGTATGTTGAACATTCGAGTATAATTGACAGTGCACACATGTTTCAACATAGCTTGCTACATCTTTGTAAACACCCGGCCACGAATACTTCTCCTTGAGCTTTGCAAAAGTTGCCCATATTCCTCGATGACTTGCCCACACACTATCATGAAATTCAGTAATTAGTGTTTGCTGATCTTGTTTCTTGCACACCACTGGAAGTGGAGTTCCATTCTTCCTCTTTGGAAACATCCATAGATGTCCTTCTTTGAGGAAGAACTTGTAGGCCTTCTTCCTAATTCGGTAGAAGTCTTCCTTTGACCATGATTCATCCTTTGTAAGAGAGCTTAAGTACTTGCCAATTTCGATGAATTCACCCTCATAATCTTCTACTTTAAACACCACTAACACTCGAGCACAAGAAACCGTAACGAAGTTTAGGCCAACATCCTCTTCATCGGAGCGTGGATCTTCTTCACCTTCATACCTTGCCCTTGACAACATATTGGCCACCACATTATGCTTCCCAGTTATATGTTGAATCTCGGGGTTGAGCGACTTGATATAGGCAATCCATCGTAGCATAGCAATATCCGGTGTAGCACAACCGGATATGATCCCGAGAATAGGTAGTCAATCGGTTTCGATTATGACTTCTGTTCCGATAAGGTAGTCGCGATCAATTTTAACCGTAGATACTATCCCCCATAGCTCTCTCTTTACTTGGGTGTACTTTCGTTGTCTTTCGGTCAACACCTTTGCACCAAATCGGATTGCATACCGATTTTTGTCTTTGTCTTCTTGGTTAATCACCCATCCAATTCCGGTTGGGCTCGTATCCACTGTCACATATATCGGGGTACCTTCAGTGTAGTTGGCTTTGCGTAATGCTGGAACTTCCAATAATAGTTTCTTCAACTTTTAAACTGCGTAGGTATGCTCGTCTTCCCATTCAAACTTCTTCCTTTTCTTTAGTAGTCCATACAATGGTTCAGCGACATGGGCATAGTGTGGAATCCATATGTGGTAGAATGCACATGCTCCCAAGAATCTTCTCACCTCTGTTTGGGACTCACACTCCTCTCTCATCTCTTGGATAACATTCACCTTGGATGGAGATGGCTTCCGGCCGTAAGATCCACACAAGTGTCCTACTACTAATATTTCTGGTTGACCGAATGCGAACTTCTCTCCCGAAAATGTGAGATTTGCATCCGCAAGCTTTTGCAACACCTTCTCGCTATCCTTTATATGATTGATGACGAATTTTCAGCAACTATCTTCATCTTTTGATTCATCTTTTTCTTCCACCAAGCATCCTTTGATCGGAATGTCATCTAAGAAGGGCATTGTGATATCAGGAATACAATCCTTAACACTTTGTTCATGGCATTCACTATGTGGGCTACGGAGTTTGTCGCACCTTGGGGTAAGTTGCACATCCTTACCAACCCGATCGGTGTCCTCATTGTTGTAATGTGTCTACTTGTGGGCTACGGAGTTTGTCGCACCTTGGGGTAAGGTGCACATCCTTACCAACCCGATCGGTGTCCTCATTGTTGTAATGTGTCTACTATCGACTGACAATTGAAATTGATCATAGCCCGAGTAGAGATCACTAATGGAATAGATCAATCTTATAGTGAAGGCTTCGGCAAATTCATCCATGCTTGGACCAATTCCGGCATTTCGGATTGTCACCTTGTTGACGTGTTGGAGATCTTGAATAAAGTGTAAGGATCCGTTCTTCTTTGGCACCATAAACCATCTATTGGAGTAGGGAGCATTGGACGGCTCAAGAATTCTCATCCTAACCTTTTCCTTTAGAAGCTCAATCAACTTCGGAATGTGAGCTCTTGGAACCAATATCAGCTTGAGGTTCCAAGGTACATGCGGCACCATAAATATCACCATCGGCTCTATCATCTTCGGGTCGGCACATCCGATTTCTTGTGGAGAGAAGGTGAAGGCTTTCCCATGTCTCTCAAGCATCATCCGAAACCTTTCTTCTTCTTCGGGGAGAAGGAAGTCATCCTTCCCGACTTGGAGTTTCCCTCTTGATTCGTCTGTGAAGGTATGGCCTATCCCTTTTGGGTCTCTGAGACTTGGATCCTTGTTAACTTCTTTCATCCTTTGCCAACTATCCTCCGTGTTGTCCGCCGGAATAGTAACCGACGGACAAGAGCGCAAGAATACGGAATAGTATAATATTGTAACGCATGTAACGGTTCACGCGGGAAGCGTGAACGGCTAAAAGACCCTGCATATATAAAGGGCAGAAAACCTCTGATAGAGGTAGCATGTAATTTTGAATGTAAGAGGCGTATCGTAATAGAGTTCTATCTTCTCTGATATCTGTGTGTAGCTACAGCTAATCTACTGTGTGTCTGTAACACTTGAGAGCATAGGAGTAAGTAACGGTGTGCGCGCTAGCCCACTATCAAAGGAGCTCAGTTGTAGCCGTCTCCCTTATACGTTGTCGTGTGGCGCGTGACACACGTGCCAAACGTCGGGATGTGTGCGTCACAAGCACGGACAAGCACCGAGCCTCTATCCGCTAGTGGTTATGGAGTATTGATGATGGGCGGCTGAAGTGATGCACTAATGTCATTAGAGTGAGAGAGAGTGAAAAAATAATAATAAATTGAGGAAGTTTTTAAGATAGATAGATAGATAAACGCATATCACCAATAAGAAAACTAAGTTTTCTTATTATTAATTTTCGATTTGATACATAGATTGATTCATAGATTGTTTGATTCATCCATTGATTGATCCCCCCCCTTACACAAGCCTTACGAGGGTTTTTATAGGTCTATCCACCCTTCTAACATGCATAAAACCATGGGCTTGAACTCATGGTTTTTGGGCACACGGTTTTCGTTGTGGCATGCACAAAACCATAGGCTAAAACCATGGTTTTGTGTACACAGTTTTGTATGTTTGTTTCCTATGGAATACTAAATATGAGAAGGAAATATACAAAATCTAAAGCACTTAGTAGTAGCTTTAGTGGTAAGATAATTGCTTCCTATCTTAGAAGTGCAAGGTTCAAATCTTGCTTGCGCCTTTCTATATGCACTTGAATGTCATCAGACCCTGGGCTAATTTTCATATTTATAATCATGTGTATAATGTGTGTGGAGCCACACTATTTCACAATTTCTCCCATTGGACACAGAACATCACGACAACACTACTAGGTTACGGGGAATATCCCACTAAGTATTACGCACAGACGCTACCATTCGTTGTCACACAGTCACTTGGAGGTCTAGGTCAAAGGACTGACCGTAGACTGTGTTCCTAGTCGGTAACACTTTTGGCACGCTTGGTGATATGTGTCTTCTCACAGACGAACAACGACGAATGGATGTTTAGCCGTAGATGCCCAGAGAACCAACACGACCAGACCGGCCAATCACAAGGTCCATCACACACCAGGCAGAGGAACACGCACGTCAAAAGTCTCGCCTCAACGACCTCAACACTACCTGTCAGGACCACAAAGGTGATTTCCCGCTCTCCAAATACCTCGATGATACGCGGGAAGCACGCGCACCACACCAGCACTGTGGTCTTTCCCTGCCCGCCATAGCCCCCAGCATGGCCTTTGCCTATCCCCGCTTTAATAGCGAAACCGACGCCGCAACCCACATTCGCCTGTTCCTCAATGTCTGGAATGCAAACCACATGGCGCAGAGCCTTTCTGAGGCAGTAGCGCACCAGTCCAAAATGACGGAGTTCGGGTTAACATTGGATGGGCGAGCGGTGTTTTGGCATTCACAGATGGATTTGCCAGTAATCACGACCTTCGACCAACTGCAGTCCGCCTTTTTGCGGTTCTTCCATCGGAGGGTTCCACAACGCGAAATCCTCGGACAATTCTACACAATTAAGTAGCTGCCGACCGAGACGATCGCGGATTTCAGCTTACGTTTCCAAAATTTACGGCGGAAACTAGAACGGGGCCATGCGGAGGACCAAGCTCGGGAGACATTTTTGGCGGCATTACGCCGACCTATACGAACAACGATCAACAACAATAGCGTGAAAGGGGAAATAGCCGATATGGTCATCGAACGAGCGTTATAGCTCGAGTTGGACGGTGAAGAGGAAAGGTTTTTTATGTCGTCATTACGACAAGCATTACCTCAGGACGAGGAACGACATTTTCGTCAAGCAATCCAATGCACGATTTGCTTGAATTCGGGGCATTCCGCAATGGAGTGCAACATGCGAATCCACTGCCCAATCTGTCACTCGAAGGCTCACACAGTCGAGTAGTGCGAATACAATATGCTGAACAGAGTTGCTCCCACAGTACACAGCATGGACACACAACATCCCCCACGCCGTACTGAACAAAGGGGGCAAGAAGACCGACCACAATATATGGATCACAACCCAAGTGACGACCGGCACTACCGAAATCACTGGAATCACAACGATTCCGAGGAAGACGAGCCAGAGGATGAGGACTACCGTGGTCCCCCTAGATATGCTAAAGGGGGCCGGCGCTATCAGAATCACCGGCCGACAAACAAACGTGGCGGCTTCAATGGACCTCGTGGAAAGCAGCGGCAATATCGGGACCACCGGCAATATGACGAAAGCTCGGACGATGACAGGCACCAAGAACCACGCCGGGACCAACAGCAACCACCGCAAGCCGGACCGTGAGGAGCAAGTTGCACCGGGGGACGGCACACACCACCAGGGGTCGAGAAGGGCAAATCTAGGATCCATTGTTTTGTTTGTCAGCAGCCCGGACATTATGCCACACAATGCCCAGTACGCAAGGGCAAGGGGCCCGCCATCAATATGATTACGACAGAAGTGCAGCAAGTCACGACACGTCAGCAAACAAAAATGGTTGATTGGGCCGCGCAAGATGAGATACGACGAACAGCCCAGGCATGGGTTGAAAAAGCAAACACGACAAATACGGAACGCATGCGGAAGGACTCCGCAAAAATGATGGAGCTAGTGGAGGACGAAGGACCGGCCCCAGACCCCATTTGGCAAGCACTAGCAGGCTGCGAGATAACGTTAACCATGGAGAAGCTGTTGCAACTAGTCCCACGCTTCCGCCAGACCGTGGAAGAGCGGGTGACGGGCATACCCGGGGAGAGCATCGCTATAAATTTCCCGGACATTAGCGGCGGATTGTCTGTAGTGGATCACCACAACCCGGCTATTACGTTGATATTACACGGTCAGGAAATCCCAGGATGCGTAATCGATGGGGGCTCGGGCGTTAGGAATTTCAGAATGGGAGGCTTGCCCGTTCTGGCTCCGTATGGTAGATACCCGCTCAGTACGACCATTGGGGTTGATACACATGGTAGGCATTATCGTGGGAGGACATCGCTTCGACATCTCGGCGGTAGTCCTCACCCTAGATGCCCCAGGGGCGTACCTTGTGCTGTTGGGCATACCGTGGCTTTGTACATCGAATATCAAGCAGAGTTGGCAACACAAGTGTATCAGTTTTCGACACGGACGCACCAAGGTTCGCGTACCAACGGAGGAAAGGGCGACACAATCCAAGGGTATAACACCATTATACGTGAAAGATATAAATATGCTGGTTGGGGTGGATGATACAGAATTAGAGGCATACCTAAATGAGCACCCTCGGATTATTCCACTGTTCGAAATCGACGTCATCACAACCGTGGCAGAATATGCCACGACCACTACTCTCCACGACGAGGCTTATGAACCAAACCCAGAGTCAATATTAGAACTAAGTAGAGCACGGGCAATGTTCAAGAGGGAAATGGAAATTTCACGACGAGTCACTGCCTCAACCCTGGAAGAAGTAAACGTGGGTACGGCGTTAGAACCCCGTTTCCTCTCCATCGCAAAAGAATTAAGGTCGGACCAAAGAGACGCGATGATCGAACTACGCAAGAAATATAAAGATGTGTTCACCTGGTCTCACGATGACATGAAGGGGTTAGATCCGAAGTTCTATCAACATAAGATTAATTTAGCAACCGACGCAAAACCGGTCCAGCAGCGTCGCTATCGCATGAACCTGAACTACGCAACCCGCATAAAGGAAGAAATTGACAAACTTCTAAAGGCGGGATTCATACGGCCAGTTAAACAAGCCACATGGTTAAGTCTGATAGTAGTCGTTCCAAAGAAAAACGGCAAAATACGGGTATGCATGGATTACCGAAAATTAAACGTCGTAACCGTTACGGACACATTCCCTTTACCATTCACCGATAGCATACTGGACGCCGTCGCAGGGCATGGCATGTACAGTTTTTTAGATGGCTTCAGTGGATACAACCAGGTAAGCATGCATCCCAATGACCAAGAGAAGAAGGCATTTGTCACGGACTGGGGAGTCTATGTGGCAGTCGTCATGATGTTCGGGTTAAAGATGGCATCGGCGACATTTCAACGGACAATCACGAAGATCTTTGGGGAATATATTCTGGCATTCATGCAAGTTTTTTTAGACAATTTTGCGGTATATGGGAAAACAACCGACCATTTTACGCATCTGCAACTGTGCCTGGAATGTTGCTGCACCGCACGCTTAAGCCCGAATCCCGCGAAATGTGCCTTCAGCGTTACCAGCGGGGCTCTCCTAGGCCATATAGTCAACAAGGAAGGGATAGCGATCAATCCGAACAAAATCTGCGCGATTATTCAAGCTAAAACTCCGACAAACACGAAATCACTTGGCATAGTCGGATGATACGATACTTGGCGGACTTCGCCACGCCGTTACATGCCGCCGTGCATTGGACTCCCTTCCAATGGACTACAACAGAAGACAAGGCCTATGATGCGCTCAAGATAATGCTCATGCAGGCACCAGTTTGGGCGAAGCCATTCCACGTGTTCGTAGACGCCTCAGACATAGCAATAGGAAGTGCACTAATGTAGCTCACCGAACCGAATTGGTACCGGCCAGTGTACTACGCTAGTCACAAATTATCAACAACAGAGCATAACTATTCCACAACGGAGTGTGAGGCGTTGGGGATGATCTATAGCATCAATAAATTCTAGCATTAGCTGCTAGGGAGGAAATTCACGTTCCACGTAGATCATTCGGCACTGTTGTATTTGGTGGAGAAACAAGCACTGACGGGGAAATTGGCGCGATGGATGCTGCTACTTCAGGAATTCGATATTGTAATTCAACACCACTCGGGGACGCAACACGCAGTGGTAGATTTTTTGAGCAAACTCGATAATGGAGAAACGGCGCAGAAGGACGATGACGACTTTCCGGATGCAGACATTCTGCACGTAGCAGCACTAGCTTGAAGAACGGAAACGACCTTCCCAGACTGGTGGCTCATGCAAATGACATACTTTTTGACTACGGGACTACCTCCACCACAATTATGCATGGACGAGAAGAAACAATTAGCCATCCCGAGCCGTAACGTCTGCCCGGTACAAGGAATCTTATATCACAAAGGTAGTGATAGCATTTGGCGACGTGGTGTACGCCAGGATGAGAAAGAAGCGGTCTTATGGGAGGCTCACTGCGGCACGACAGGCGGACACTACGCAGGCGATGTTACGGCCCGGAAAATATGGCAAGCAGGCCTATGATGGCCGACTACACAGAAGGACGCGTACGAGTATTGCAGAAAGTGTGATTTGTGTCAACGGATGGGCCAGCCTACGGAGGGCGCAAGAATGCCACACTAGCCCGTATTACCATTAGATCCCTTCCAAAAGTGGGGATTGGATTTTGTGGGGCCCTTCACACCGGTGGCGGCCCATACGGGCAATAAATACATATTGGTAGCCATGGATTATTGCACCAAGTGGGTAGAAACAAAGGCACTACGAGAGAATACGGGGGCCGTCACAACGAGATTCCTTTACGAACACATTTGGTGTCGGTTCGGTTGTCCAATTGAGCTTATCAGTGATCAGGGGAGCCACTTTCTCAATACGGTCTTTCGTGAACTAACACATCATTACACCGTAGTCCACAAGAAAAGTACGCCATATTATCCACAGGCGAATGGGTTGGCGGAATCCACCAACAAGACATTGCAGACCATATTAAAGAAAATCGTCAATGAAAATAGAACAGACTGGGATACCAAATTACATAGTGCGTTATGGGCGTATAGAACCAGCTATAAAACAAGCATACAATCAACACCGTTCCGACTAGTGTTTGGGTTGGAGGTTGTTATGCCGGTAGAATTTCAGATACCCAGTTTACGGATTCAGGAACGGGACCGACTATCGAAAGCCAAGTCGGAGGAAGTACGGCTCCACCAGCTACTCGAACTCGGCGAAACACGCGTACATAGCATGGCTGTGTTGGAGCAGGAACAACGACGGCGTAAAGCGTTTGTGGATCAACATCGGAACGCACGGGAAAAGGATTTCACGGTCGGTAGAGCGGTATTGGTTTTTCCAAACCCGCATGGGACATATGTGTTGGGAACTGGTCGTTCCTTATGCGCAACGCTCGGCCACAACCGAGCTTAGAATGATACACAGAAAACGGGAAACAAACACGACAAGAAGAAGAAGAGAATACACAGGAGGTTTACGTGGAAAACCCCAAACTAGGGGAAAAACCACGGCAGCCCACAGGCTACAAACTGTCACTATGTAGGAATATACAACAGTGAGTTCACTGAGGCACCGACCTCGTGCTCACGTATCTTCACCACAGGCGGCGGTTACAACAGAGGCAACGACCTCTTTCTCTCTCTCCCCCTCTGTATAGTTACGCACACTAATCTCGTGCAAAACAGAAAATTGACTACACATAAAGTTTGCCCTAAGTCATATTTATACTAATATGACTTTTCGGCTATTTACAAATGTAGCCTCGATGGGCTCTCAGAAACATATTTACGAATATGTCTCTTCCTTCGGTTCGCACCGGGTCTGCGTCATCCGGCTCTCCGTAGCCGGGTGCTCCTCATCCAGTTCTCACCGGTCTTGCACCATCCGGCTCTCCGTAGCCGGGTACTCCTCATCCGGCTCACACCGGGCCTGCACCATCCGGCTCTCCGTAGCCGGGTACTCCTCATCCGGTTCACACCGGACCTGCACCATCCGGCTCTCCGTAGCCGGGTACTCCTCATCCGGTTTCGGCCTTGGCCGAGATTGTTCGTAGGCACTGTTCTTCTCCCTTCCCATCCGGAGGGACCTGTCTCCCAACAATATGCTAGGAAAATTACGATTCCGCTGGACAGGCCCGTACTAGATAGTAGGAGGGGAAAAAGGCATGTTTCAACTGGGCATGTTGGCCGGGGAAGTATTACGACAGAAAGTGAATGGGTTTCGCCTTAAACCTTATCTAGGACCTACGCCACCTAACCCATTCCCCGCCGGACAGGACAAAGCCGACGAACCTGCGGCATAAGTGGACGACCTTACTTGTATCATAGTGTAAAAATAGGCTTGTATGTAACCGTTACAAAAAAAAAAGAAAAAAAAAAGAAAAAGAGAAGATAGCGACACTATTAAAAAAGGACTGAATGTATGCACAGACTTCTAGACCAACAACACGCAGCACCACAATGGCTCACCGCCCAATGAATCCTAGGCCACAAAAAGAAGTAAATAGAAGGTCTTCTCCACAATACAAAAATCCACCTCCTAACTCTCAGCGCTCTCATCGCTCCCCTCCCTCACCTTCTTCTCCATCCTATCACAGAGCTCAAGCCCACCGTAACCAACAATCTTCCCCCCACGAGCCTACTCTAAGTATGCCGATATTTATCTCTAACGCTTTACGTCGATGGCTCGTGGAGAAACGCATCAACGGGTACATCAAGGTCGCAGAGGCACCTCCACACCCAGATGCATTGGACATCTCCAGAAAGCTCAACATTGACACAGTCACCAACTCATCCATCCGGAAAAAGTTGGACTTGTCATCACTACGAGAAAGGCATTTTGAAATCCCTCTTGCGGAGTCGCTGTAGAGATATTTCGGTCCATATTCGTCCTCCGCCAAGGCATTTAGAATGAAGGAGATCCCAGATCCCTTTTTCCGCGAAGTTGCCAAGTTCCTATTAGAGGTCGGATGCGTACATGTAAACACATATGGGATGCCCAAGCAGAAGGCAAGTATCATTATCGATACCTTTGAAGGGCGTCCGGTCGATTGGGGGGTCATCACGGGGCCAGCGTTAAGGGAAGGCCTGCATGCGTATCAAGGAGGCAAGAAGCTCAAGCCTATCATACAACAGTACCTGACGGTACTATTCCCACCCTGAGGCCTGCCAGCACCGCAATCCAGCAGGCCCACGCCGCCGCCTCGATCCGCGAAGCGCAGGTTAGCGGAGTTAGCCACCACAGAGTGGGAGGATGAACCCCAACCCGCCCAGCCGGACACACGGACCACCCACACAGGACGATCGCGACACCGTGAGAAGCCCTCTCGACCAAGCAAGGGAGCCACAACACGATGCACCTACGGGTCCTACGCCGTCCCCGGACACGAACACCGCAGTAGAGCCAAACATCAGGGCCATTTTGGAAGAAGATTAAAGGGATGGGTCCGACGTTGTCGTGCCTTTCGGCTCCGGATCGTTTGCGTGAGTCGGGTGGGAACCGCCGAGGTTTTGGACTAGGAGAAAGAAGAATATGAGATGAGGCTAGTAATGGATAGATTATTAGAAAGAGAGATAGAAATTTCGTGAATCCCACGAGTATATTTTATTCGATTAATCAATATTTAGATAAGAATATGTATTTAGATTGAAAGAAAGATATAAGAAACTTGTGAATCCCACAAGTATAGATTATATTATTTTCGTGAATCCCACGATTATATTAATCGGTTGGTGTTTTCGGAAATATATCCAATTTCCAAATATTTCACACCTATTACATTGTGCTCCCCATCCTTATGTAGTGATGGGAGAGACTAAGCATAACTACATGCTTTTTCTAATATGTTCATGCACACTACATGTGCATGTGATGCTTTTCTAATCCTTGCTTTTATTTGCTAAATATAGTGCTCATGCACGCAAGATGTGCATGAGTTACTTTTTAGTTGCTTGCGTTTTTTTCTATAAAATATTCACGCACTCTAAAAAATGCATGATTTACCTTTTAATAAAGGTAGACGCAAATAAAGCACTTATAGTTATTAAATCTATTTGTAGAACACTAAAGATAAGGTAGCATAATGGTAAAGTTGAGGTTTGGCTACGTGGAGGTACAAGGTTTGAATCTTGCCCTATGCACGTGATAAATATCTTGATATATTATTTTATTTATTTATATGTAATTAAATCGGTTATATTATTTTTACTTTTTCACGTAGTGTACGAAATACACTACGACACTCGCCCCCTCCGAACCCGCACATCCTCCGGTATGTGCCGAAGTTGCCGATGCTCGTTGTCTCCCCTTCATCCTCCGTTTGTCCCGCTATGTCAACTTTGTCTCTCCATTTTGAGTAGACCCATTCTTTCCACCCGAACCATTGTCGCCATCCGATCCACCATATTCTTTGTTCTCTCTCGTCATATTCTTGGCCCTTGTCATTCGTGGTAGTGTCTTTTACTGGCCTCTTTCTTGTCTTCATCAACCTTGACTTTTTTCCGGATCGCCCTCGTCCGATCGACTTTCGGTTTGATCGGCTTCCGATCGGATTCGTATTCGGCCGAATCGGAATCAGTTGTTCGGTTTCGATTGAGTCGGTCTCCTTCCGGCCCGATTTCGATCTATCGGTTTCGGTTTCGGTTGGCTTTCTTTTCCTCGTTTTCACCAGCCTCGACCGGTCCAACCTCCGGTTGAGTCGGATTAGCTTCTTTCCGGATCGGTCTCGTCCGATCGGCTTTCGGCTAGGTCGGCCTCCATCCATATTCGCGTTCGGCCAAGTCAGACTCAGTCGATCGGTTTTGACCGAGTCGACCCCTTTTCGGGTCGGCTTTCTTTCGGGTCGTCTTTCGGTTGAATCCCCTTTCACCCGGTTCGGCTTTCTTTCGGTTCGTCTTTTGGCCGAATCGTCTTTTACCCGGTTCGGCTTTCTTTCAGATCGGAATCCCGTCCGGATCACCTTCCATCCGAACCAGCTTTCGACTTTACCTTTCTTGCCACCACCTCCTGTCTCTCCGGTCTCATGTTGGTTCTCGGACACAACCGCCGAAGTCTCTAGGATTAGTGGGTAGGAATCCTCGGTATTATCATCCTCCATTGTTTCACCCATAGCCATATTCTCGGCTATCTCTCCGTCGTATGCATCGACTTCGACCTTTGTTTTCTCTCCGCCACCTTCCGTCTCTCCGGTCTCACGTTGCCTTTCGAACGCAACCGCCGGAGTCTCTGGAATCAGTGGTGGAGAAATCTCGATATGGCCATCCGCCATTGATTCGTCCATAGCCACCTTCGATTCGATGTCATCTTTCTTGGTGACCTCCTCAATCAAGTCCTCCTTGCTCTCTTTCACTGCATCAATTATGGAAACATCAATTATGCTTACCCCTTTTTCACCTGATGTTTCGGACACTTGTATTCCGAAATCTTCTTCTACACTTGGGTTATCGGCCTTATCCTTCGCCGTCGTTCTTTCGCAAGACAAGAGGGTAGCTTGTTTTACACCCTCTTCCGTCGCACCATCATGTTGTATTTCGGCCTTCAAATCGGCTCCATCGTTTGTCTTCAATCGACCATCCTTCATCGGCCATGTCGTTGACAAGATTCTCATCTTCCTCTCATCATGTCTCCGGCATACCCTTTGGACTTCGGCCCAATCTTCGGTAAGACCATTCGTACCTTCATCGTCTTCGAGTTCGATCCCGATGTCCATCCTTTCTTTTCGATCGATCGATTTTACGAACATTAGGACTTTATCCTCCCCCACCAACCGTTGTTCCCGCTCCGAGAGTTGAGCAAGACGATGCTCGAACTCTAGGAATGCTTGTGTTGCACTTCGGTGGGTCTTCTCCGATGCCACCCATTCGTCGAATTTTCGCCGATCTTGTCCCTTTGATCTCTTGTAATCATATGCCTCTCGTAAAGCTTCTTCGAATGACCCCCATGTCGAGTTTTGTTGCCGTATCTTGTGGATTCTCTCTTGTAGCTCATCCGTGGCCACCCGATTGAAGGATGTCACTTGCAATCCTTCCGGTATCCCACATCGTATCATCTCCGCCTTGTAGTCACGTAGATAGCGTGACACATCGTTTCCGTTGAATTGTCCGTTTCGTCGCACAAGCCGCTCTACTGCCGCCGTGATCTCCGACATCACTCGTTGTTCTTGTAGCATCCGCTCGAACATCATCATCATCGTTATGCTCATTGCCTCTTGTTGATTCTCCATCTCCTTGCCACCCGCCTTCACGTCGGGTTCACCAACTGTGTCGTGCCTTTCGGCTCCGGATCGTTTGCGTGAGTCGGGTGGGAACCGCCGAGGTTTTGGACTAGGAGAAAGAAGAATATGAGATGAGGCTAGTAATGGATAGATTATTAGAAAGAGAGATAGAAATTTCGTGAATCCCACGAGTATATTTTATTCGATTAATCAATATTTAGATAAGAATATGTATTTAGATTGAAAGAAAGATATAAGAAACTTGTGAATCCCACAAGTATAGATTATATTATTTTCGTGAATCCCACGATTATATTAATCGGTTGGTGTTTTCGGAAATATATCCAATTTCCAAATATTTCACACCTATTACATTGTGCTCCCCATCCTTATGTAGTGATGGGAGAGACTAAGCATAACTACATGCTTTTTCTAATATGTTCATGCACACTAAATGTGCATGTGATGCTTTTCTAATCCTTGCTTTTATTTGCTAAATATAGTGCTCATGCACGCAAGATGTGCATGAGTTACTTTTTAGTTGCTTGCGTTTTTTTCTATAAAATATTCACGCACTCTAAAAAATGCATGATTTACCTTTTAATAAAGGTAGGCGCAAATAAAGCACTTATAGTTATTAAATCTATTTGTAGAACACTAAAGATAAGGTAGCATAATGGTAAAGTTGAGGTTTGGCTATGTGGAGGTACAAGGTTCGAATCTTGCCCTATGCACGTGATAAATATCTTGATATATTATTTTATTTATTTATATGTAATTAAATCGGTTATATTATTTTTACTTTTTCACGTAGTGTACGAAATACACTACGACAACGTGCCATGGCTCTGTCCCACAGGCGTGCCAGGTGTTGTCCGCTGGAATCGTAACCGACGGACAAGAGCGCAAGAATACGGAATAGTATAATATTGTAACGCATGTAATGGTTCACGCGAGAAGCGTGAACGGCTAAAAGACCCTGCGTATATAAAGGGCAGAAAACCTTTGATAGAGGTAGCATGTAATTTTGAATGTAAGAGGCGTATCGTAATAGAGTTCTATCTTCTCTGATATCTGTGTGTAGCTACAGCTAATCTACTGTGTGTCTGTAACACTTGAGAGTGTAGGAGTAAGTAACGGTTGTAGCCGTCTCCCTTATACACTACTAGGTTACGGGGAATATCCCACTAAGTATTACGCACAGACGTTACCATTCGTTGTCACACAGTCACTTGGAGGTCTAGGTCGAAGGACTGACCGTAGACCGTGTTCCTAGTCGGTAACACTCCGGTAACGAAATAGCTACTGTCTTGACCTTCTTAGCTACTGATTTATATTTGGTGTTTACTTTGACCAACTCCTCCATGACCCCTCGTCGGCATTCGTCGATGGCAGTATACATGTTGATGGAGTTGACTTGAATCGTATGTTCCTCATGAGGGCTCAAGTCCACGATACTCTCTATTTCTCTGATTGTATCGTTAAATGAGGCTTCCTCCATGACCCATGATATGTTGTCTTCTTCTTCTAATATTCCTTGTTCTTTTAGCCAATGTTCAAAGTTTTGAACTTGGTGCTTCTCTCTCTCATTGAGTGTAGTCATCCCACACACACCATTAGGTGCTAAATATATTTTTCCTTCTTGCTTCTTTCTTCTTTTCGGGGACTTACTTTTTCTCGGACTATCTTTGCCCCATTCTTCAATAGTCCGTATTAAAACTCCGAGCGCTCATCTCTGAGGCTATCTCGGTTTGGTTCCTCTCATGATTAGCTCGCAATGTCAAGAATTGAACCGACTTTTGACCATCAAGACTCTTCACCGGAGCGAATGTTGCTCCACTATCGAACACCTTAGTCTCCATCCTTGATGATGTTATGTAGGGTTGCCCAAGAATCAACGAATGGGAAGCGGAATCTTGGACAAAAAAGTGTTGGTCGATCTCTACATCCCCGATTGTGACTCGATAAGCCATCTGTTGAATATAGGTGTCTAATGAACGTATTCACATTGTCTCCTTTTGTACACATTAGGCTTAGACTATTTATGTAAATACTGAGAAGGGCAGTTGCCCTAAGTTAGTCAGTACATAAACTGACTTTGTAACCTAGTTAAATGTTGTTGTTGCTCTTTGTTCTATTGCCTAATATACAACTAGTTTGTTGTGCCTTTCTCTTTCTCTCTCTCTCTCTCTCTCTCTCTCTCTCTCTTGCATGCTCTGCATCATCTTGTTTAATGTTTCCATCTACCATTGATCTTTTTGTCTACATACACCACTTCATGATCATCATATAGAAGAGTTTCGTTTTCATCATATAGAAGAGTTTCGTTTAAGTTCCGCATTCGAAGACGGCCCTTTCCCAACATCTGGTATCAGAGCCCGGTTTCTGTTCGAGCTTGCTGTCACCTTCTATCTTAGCCTCTGAAAACTCTTCTTCGTGTATTCTGAAGATCTTAGCTAGTCATGGTTGGCAAATCACAACAAGATTGTTCTTACAAAGAGAAATGTGACGAAGTCAGCACTTCATTGTTCTAGATCACTCTCGGTTTGTGGTCGTATCTGTTCAGAGTGGGACTTCTGTCTTGATTAGGCCAAATCATTACTTCAATCGACTAGGCGGAAATCGAATAGGTCATTTGACGCTACTCTCCTACTCGCCGTAGTCACCTGAAGCAAACACGACTCCAAGGGCAACCCCAATCCGTGTTTCATTCGGCTGGACGACATTCGGGAGGACCAATTGGTTTCGTCTCTCTCATCGTTGCAGTCAACCGAAACAGGATCGGCCTGGAGTATTGCATAGAATCGGTGTTGGGAGATTTTGGAGAAATCGAATCATCAAATCCAGGTTCAACTCAACTAAGTCAGTTGAGTATAGCCGAAGTTGAACACAAGTTGTGTTGATTACGAAGAACGACATCGAGTGGGCTAGGCTATCGCACTCCACCATAGTTCGTAGCTAACTCAGGACAAAGTCTATTATACCAACACACATGGCTTCAACATCCGGCTTGTTAGAGATGAGTCTACAGAAGTTCGATGGATCAAAATTCAACTTCTGGAAGGAGCAAATGCAAGACTACTTGATAGTCAAGGGCCAAATTGACCCCATTGAGAATGAACATCCTCCAACTTTCCAACTATGGAAGACACTGTCGGACACTTACGAAAAGAAAGTCGCCGCCACGAAGATATTCTTGATTCAGCGTCCCTACAATCTTCGGATGAAGGAATCCGATTTGGTCCAAGCACATTTAAATGAGTACGAAAGTCTAAGCTCCCAAATTACAGCTCAGGGGACAATCATCGAGGATGAACTAAAAGCAATGTTGCTTATGAGTAGTCTCCCTTTGTCGTGGGAAACTTTTGTCACCACCGTGTGTAATGCGTCAACTACGACAGTCACGAGTGCTATTCGGACTGTAACAGCTTGGAGAAAATCGTTTGCGAACGATTCGGTCAATGACGCTTACGTAGTACAAGGTTCGACTCACCAATTGAACAACCGTGGAAGGGACTCTTCACGGCAGCCGAATAATCAGCGAAGACGGAGCTAGTCACGAGATAATCGAGTATGCAACTACTAAAAGAAACCCGGACACATCAAAGCCGATTGCCGTGCTCTCAAGACCAAAAATGACAAGGCTCAACGAGCTGACAAGAAGAGTGGCCGGCACGAGGAGATCAACTACGTCAGTTCTTCAACTGACGTACTATCAAACGACCCGAACATACTCTCAATCAAAAATCCAGTCGTATCAGAAGTTCTACTTACGATTGAAGAATCAAGCACATGGCTCTTAGATTGCGTCATTTCATGTAACTCCTCATCGATCCCAGTTTCAGAAATACATGGCCCGACATTCCGACTCAGTTCGAGTAGGAAATTCGCAACACTGCGATATAATTGGAATCGGTACGATAGAGCTCCACCTTGCGGGTGGTTCTACATTAGTACTACGCAATGTCTGACATGTACGTGAGCTCTCACAGCCACTGATCTCAGTCGGACAATTGGATGAAGACGGCATTCGTGTCGGCTTCTCATCAGGAGGGTGGACACTCCACAGGGGAAACCTCCTGCTTGCTAGAGGACCGAAGATACATTCATTGTATCCACTGCACGCTACGCTCAGGGAGGGCAGCCTGTTTTCAGTTGACATTCCCGTGTCATCACTATGGCATGGACGACTCAGACACCTCAGCAAGGCCGACATCATGCACTTATCTAGAGTCGGTTACATCCCTAAACTCTCCTTCTCAGATCATCAATTCTCCGAGCACTGTCAATATGGCAAACAAATAGCCATGACACACCCTTCTTCAGCCCTGAGAGAATTGAGGCTGCTCGATTTGGTTCACTCAGATGTCTGTGGCCCTATGCCATATCAGTCACTCGGCGGTGCTTTGTATTTCTTCAACTCTCCTTCTCAGATCATCAATTCTGCGAGCACTGTCAATATGGCAAACAAATAGCCACGACACACCCTTCTTCAGCCCTGAGAGAATTGAGGCTGCTCGATTTGGTTCACTCAGATGTCTGTGGCCCTATGCCATATCAGTCACTCGGCGGTGCTTTGTATTTCTTCAACTCTCCTTCTCAGATCATCAATTCTGCGAGCACTGTCAATATGGCAAACAAATAGCCACGACACACCCTTCTTCAGCCCTGAGAGAATTGAGGCTGCTCGATTTGGTTCACTCAGATGTCTGTGGCCCTATGCCATATCAGTCACTCGGCGGTGCTTTGTATTTCTTCAACTCTCCTTCTCAGATCATCAATTCTGCGAGCACTGTCAATATGGCAAACAAATAGCCACGACACACCCTTCTTCAGCCCTGAGAGAATTGAGGCTGCTCGATTTGGTTCACTCAGATGTCTGTGGCCCTATGCCATATCAGTCACTCGGCGGTGCTTTGTATTTCTTCAACTCTCCTTCTCAAATCATCAATTCTGCGAGCACTGTCAATATGGCAAACAAATAGCCACGACACACCCTTCTTCAGCCCTGAGAGAATTGAGGTTGCTCGATTTGGTTCACTCAGATGTCTGTGGCCCTATGCCATATCAGTCACTCGGCGGTGCTTTGTATTTCTTCAACTTCATTGACAACTCGACTAGGAAGGTGTGGGCTTATCCAATTAGAACCAAAGATCGTGTCTTCTCGATCTTCTCCGATTGGCTCGCTATGGTAGAGAATCAATCCGGCTGAAAACTAAAATGTTTTCGGACCGATAATGGGGGAGAGTTCAAATAAGACGAATTCGTCAAATTTTGCCAAAAATGCGACATACGACGTGAATTTACAGCACCACATAGTCTGGAGCAGAATGGAATTGCCGAACGAATGAATCGGACAATTCAAGAAAGGATAGTTTCCATGCTCCAACACTCTGAACTGTCGGATGGTTTCTGGGCAGAGGCCCTACTTACCACAATACACATAATCACTATGTCGCCGAGTAGGCCTCTAGGACTTCGGATACCTCAGGAATTATGGACCGGCAGTAAGCCGAATTATGATAAGTTGAGGATTTTCGGATGTGAAGCATATGCCCTCATCCCAAAAGATGATCGCCGCAAACATGCACCACGGTCCAGGAAATGTATTTTCCTTGGTTATGGATCAGATGGCGAAATGGGATACCGACTTTGGGACCCTGAACACAGACAAATTGTTTGAAGTTCGGACGTAGTGTTCAATGAGTCGGTTATGAATCAATCGGTCGAAAAACCGATCGAAGTCTGAAGGGTAACTTTTCTTATGTGCCAACCCTTCAGGAAAGTCCAGCGCACAACACACGGTCAACTTCACGGGTAGTTGAACCCCCTAACATCGACTCGGAGAATTCCGACTCGGCACAGCCAAACGATTCAATTTTGCATCATCCGACCATGACACCCGATGCGACCAGTTCAGTCATACCTCGAAGATTCGAGAGACTGTCACAACCCCCGGAGAGATACTCTCCTGGTATCTTCTTCACGAACGCCGGAGAACCGACGTCATACAAAGCTTCGGCATCAGCCGAATCGGCCACCTAGCATCTGGCAATGGAGTAAAAAATGAACTCTATTCGTATGAACAACACTTGGGACTTGGTCGAACTCCCGAAAAATCGACGTGCTCCTCCGTACAAGTGGGTCTATCGAATTAAGGAGATGTCTGATTCAGCAAGCCCGAAGTTCAAGGCTAGATTAATAGCCAAGGGTTTTCGACAAGAGCATGGCGTTGATTTCAATGAAATCTTTTCACCAGTGGTGAAAATGACAACCCTTCGCTTTATGCTCGGTGTAGTGGTAGCCGAAAACTTGGAGCTGATTTAGCTGGATGTCAAAACGGCTTTCCTCCATGGTGATCTTGAGGAGGAAATTTATATGAAGTAGCCGAAAGGCTTTGTGGTACCCGGCCAAGAACATCTAGTCTACCGACTCAGGAAGAGTCTCTACGGCCTTAAACAAGAGCCGTGACAGTGGTATAAGAAGTTCGACGACTTCATCCAATCAATCGGCTTCTCAAAGAGCGATGAGGACCACTTTGTCTTCACGAAAACAGCTCGAGATGGATCACCCATCTTTCTCATCATCTACGTGGACAACAGGCTAATTTCTGGACACCATGCAGCTGAACTAGCTGAACTCGTTCGGCAACTACAGTTGAAGTTTGCTATGAAGGATCTCGGTCCAGCACGACACATTCTTCGCATGAAGATACGTCGGAATTGTAATCGACGACAATTGTTTCTGTCTCAATCCGACTACATTGGACATGTCCTCAAACACTTCAACATGCGATCAGCGAAATCTGCCTCTACCCCGCTCCCTATTAATTCTCGGTTGTCTCGTCGAGACTGCTCGAAATCCGGTCCGGAGGGGGAAATTATGAAGTTGGTACTGTATGCACCGGCAGTCGACTCCCTCATGTACTCGATGGTCGCGACACGGCCTGATATAGCTCACGTCGTTGGAGTCGTCAGCAGATTTATGCATAACCCTGGTCGATCACATTGGAATGTAGTTAAGCATGTGTTCAAATATCTGGCAGGCACAAAACACCTTGGTATTCTGTTCGGACCGAACGATAACTCAGGCATAGTCGGATATACCGACTCTGACTTCGCGGGCTACATAGACAGCCGAAAATCAACAATCGGATATTGTTTCAAACTTGGAAACGAGGTCATCTCATGGAAATCCAAACTTCAGGAATGCACAGCCACATCAACAACCGAAGTTGAATATGTAGCTACTTCTCATGCGGCGAAAGAGGCATTATTGCTCGGCTGGCTAGCCTACACGTTTCGACAAGCCGAAATTGGCTCGACTGTGATTGTTTATAGCGATAGTCAACCTGTTGTCGCTCTATCGAAAAATCCGGTTCAGCATAACGCCTCCAAGCATATCGATGTTCGATATCACTTTGTTCGGGATTGCGTCATTTCAGGGAAAATCGGCCTTGCGAAGATATCTACAGCCGATAATATCGCGGACGCAATGATCAAGTGTCTCTCGGCAAATCGATTTCGATCTCTTAGAAAACACATGGGTGTAATGGAGAATTGGTTCGATTAAATCGAACAATTGCAATCCTTTTTCGGACACCAGACTTCGGATGTTCGAAACCTAGTATCAATATGTATTATATACTTGTTTCAAGTATAAGTTTAATATGTATACGCCCATTACGGGGGAGTGTTGAATACGGGTGTGTAATGGACGTATTCACATTGTCTCCTTTTGTACACACTAGGCTTAGACTATTTATGTAAATACTGAGAATGACAGTTTCCCTAAGTTAGTCAGTATATAAACTGACTTTGTAACCTAGTTGAATGTTGTTGTTGCTCTTTGTTCTATTGCCTAATATACAACTAGTTTGTTGTGCCTTTCTTTCTCTCTCTCTCTCTCTTGCATGCTCTGCAACATCTTGTTTAATGTTTCCATCTTCCATTGATCTTTCTGTCTACATACACCACTTCATGATCATCATATAGAAGAGTTTCGCTTAAGTTCCGCATTCGAAGGCGGTCCTTTCCCAACACCATCTTCCCTTCTTGTAGAAATCTATCGACATGAGGTTAATATCTGATCCATGGTCTATAAGAGCCACAACTGTCTCTTTCTTCTCTCCAATCTTCACCAGAGTTTCCGTTGTCACTCTCGCCCAATGGGGTCATGTATAATGACTATCCACCAGATCTTCTTCTTTCTCTTCCGTTCTTGTCATAGTTATGGCATTGGTGGTCACCTTTGTCGAAATTCCCTCTTCCTCATCCGCTTCTTTTCTTTTACATTTGATAAGATCGATGATGGTCTCATGGAACTCCTTCTTTGCAATTCCAAGTAGTTCTCTCAATGTAAGGTCAATACGGCTATCGAGCACTCTTTCTTCAAGAACCTTCCTTAAGTTAGTTGTTTGTTCAATATCCAACCTTAATTTGTATGTTGGCGTCGATCTATCCTTCCCCTTCTTGGCATTCTCTTCAATGGGTTGAGTCGGTTCCTCGGCTCTCTTGTTTGAGCTTCCATCTTCTTGAAGTGTGGTCTTGATCATCTCTTCCTTCTTTTTAAAGCTTCTTGTGTCATGATTCTTAGAAGGGCCTTCATCTAGATCCGTCCTCTTCCGCTTCTCATCGACAAACACTTCGTGGGTTTCGCATATGACCTCTGCGGAGATCGTGTTATTATCAACCGGATCCGCCCACCCAGTAAGGTCTCGTACATGAAGGTTGGATAGCTTTGCATCATCCGAATTAATTTTCCCTTTTTTTTCGTATTTGAGGACGATCCGTCAAAACCTCATTCCCAGTTTAATCATTCCAAGCTTCTCCTTCCCGATTCTTATACCGGCGGATGCGGCATAATGTATAGCTTTGACGTGGCTCACATTAGCCTCATCCATTATTTTCTTTAGACCCGCCCAACCAAAATTCCCTTGCAAGGGCTTTCAAGTCTCACTTGAGTGTATATTGTTGCCTTCCATGTGGATGAGGTTTGTCAAATTTCCTCTTGAAGGCTAGCACAATCTTTCCTTGCATGATCAACACTATCACACCATACACATCTATATGGGTCTTTCCCCTTCAGCCCTCTACGACTCATATTAGCTAACGAAACAACTTCGAATTTTCGTGCCAACTCTTCAATGACAGAGTTCTCCATCGCTCTTTCAGTTGGCTCGCTTTGCTTTGTCATCTGAGTTGCCATTGGAGCCTTCTTTGGACTAATGGGACCACCATGTCGGAATCATCTAGCCATCGATGACGTTTGTCAAATCGATCAAATGCTCTTCTTACCGAAACCTAATCCGTTATGAGACCATTAGGTTGTGCTTTGTCCTCTAATACACTACCTAGTTCTCGTTTATCTTTTGCATCCACCGCCTTTAAGAAGTACAAGACTTTATCTCCTTCGAGAAGTGTTTGGTCGGTTCTTGAGAGACGGTTGTACATTTGGTCAAATTCGGTGTACAGTCCCAAATGTGTTCATGTTCTTCCCCTTCTTCTCGATCCACTTCATCAACGTATGACAAGTCATCCTTGACGCATCCTCAAGCATATATTCAGCCAAAAGCGTCCTTTCAAATTCCACCAATGTTGTTTGGGCGGCTTGAATCTCCCTTATACGGCCTTGTAACCCAATATCTATGACACGCTTGAAGCTTGATATTTGCTTCTCTTCAAGTACATCACATTGTTGCATCTCCGTCTTGTATGTAGCGAGAAAATCCGTAATGTTTCTTCCACCAAATTGGCCCTTTATCTCAATGGTTTGGTCGATGGCCTTGTCTAAGCTTGCATCATTATCTCAAGCCCTCATAATATGCTCGACAATAGCCACCAACTTTGCCACTTCATCAACTTGGGTTTTTTACGAAGAAGCCCTTTTCTAATCTTCTATTTCAAGCACTTGATCCTTCCTACCACCTCTTCACGTCGGGTTCACGACTTAGATATGTCGTGAAAATCTATCACTATGTACGGATCGTGAGGCGGAACTACCGGGGTTATAGGCAGGAAGGAAATAGGGCTCACACCCACAACACAAGTCTTACACAAACAAGGCACGAGTATTCAAACATGTTTGTGAAAAGGAGAGGTGCATGAGCAAGCCCGAATCAACCCCTAGTCACAAGGCGAACAAATGCACGTGAGGAAGGCTTACACACGGACACACAAGGAAAAGGCTTACTTACACACACGAGAGATAGAGTTTCGAATGCCTTTGTGAAAAGAGAGGTGCATGGGCAAGCCTGAACGCTCCCTTGTTACAAGACACGCGAACACACAAGGAAAAGGCTTACTTACACACACGAGAGACAGAGTTTCGAATGTCTTTGTGAAAAGAGAGGTGTGTGGGCAAGCCTGAACACTCCCTTGTTACAAGACACACAAACACACAAGCTTTACACACGGGAGACACAATCTCAAACGCCTTTGTGAAAGGAGAGGTACATGGGCAAGCCTGAACGCTCCCTTGCCACAAGTCGCACGAACACACAAGCAAGATTTACACAACACGCAAGACACGATTTCGAACGCCTTTGTGAAAAGATAGGTGCATCGCCAAACCCGAATGCTCCCTTGTTACCAGACACATGAACACACAAGCAAGGTTTACACACGGGAGACACAATTTCGAATGCCTTTGTGAAAGAAGGGGTGCATGGGCAAAAAGCCCGAATGCCCCCTTGCCACAAGTCGCACGAACACACAAGAAAGATTTACATTAACACACAAGACACGATTTCGAATGCCTTTGTGAAAGGAGAGGTGCATGGGCAAGCCCGAATGCTCCCTTGTCACAAGTCGCACAAACACACAAGCAAGATTTACACAACACGCAAGACACGTAAGTTTGAATGCCTTTGTGAAAGGAGAGGTGCATGGGCAAGCCGGAAATGCTCCCTTGTCACAAGACACACAAACAAATAAGCACAAACGACGATAACATATAAGACACATAGGTTTGAATGCCTTTGTGAAAGGAAAGGTGCATGGGGAAGCCCGAACACTCCCTTGTCACAAGTCACACGAACACACAAGAAAGATTTACATTAACACGCAAGACACGTAAGTTTGGATGCCTTTGTGAAAGGAGAGGTGCATGGGCAAGCCCGAACACTCCCTTATCACAACTCGCACGAACACACAAGCAAGATTTACATTAACACGCAAGACACGTAAGTTTGGATGCCTTTGTGAAAGGAGAGGTGCATGGGCAAGCCGGAAATGCTCCCTTGTCACAAGACACACAAACAAATAAGCACAAACGGTGATAACATATAAGACACATAGGTTTGAATGCCTTTGTGAAAGGAGAGGTGCATGGGCAAGCCCGAACACTCCCTTGTCACAAGTCGCACTAACACACAAGCAAGATTTAGACTAACACGCAAGACACGTAAGTTTGAATGCCTTTGTGAAAGGAGAGGTGCATGGGCAAGCCTGAAACACTCCCTTGTCACAAGACACACTAACAAATAAGCACAATCAAGATTTACACATAAGACAAGTAGATGAAAGAAAACATTAGTTTATATCAATATAATATATTGTTTTATAATATAAGAATCATGTTACAATGGGTTGGATGCGAATATGAAGGATTGTTTATAAAGGAATGGGGGAAGAGAGGTGGAGAAAAGAAGAGAGTGGAGTATAGAAGGAGTTTCTTTGTTGATGATGCCTCTCGATGTTGTTGATCGTTCTTCTTCTGCTTTCCAATTGAGTAGAGCTTCCACGTTCCTTCTCCCTCCTCCCCCCTTCTTCACTAGAATAAGCTCTTATTTATAGGTTTAGGATTCCTTGCCTTTTGCACTTTAAAAAAAGCTTGTCTATATGAGTCGACTTTTCTTTTCCTCACTATTTCTGTTTTCTATTCTAAAATTTCACATGCCAGATATTCTTGGAAAGTTATTTATGTTAGCTTTCTTATGCATCTTTTCTTTTCTAATTTGGACATTTGACGAGGTAATTATGAGCTTTTTACTCAACCTTGCTCCTCATATCCACGGCTAGCTTTTCTTTTCCCATCTTTTTCTCTATTTTTGTCTACTTTCGAAAACTTCTTCTAACTTTTTATCCTTTTGATTTATTACTATAGTTGACTTAAGAAAATTAGTTTATTTGGACCACAGTTTTATTCTCTTTTGAGGGTGGTTTCGCATTATGTGTCAAAAACATCACGACAACGCTCTAGAGTCAACGTACCATACTTCCTCTGATCCGGAAGTGGTCTTCTTCATTGAGTTCGCCTTGTGCTTCATCACAAAGGTTGGCCCTTCACTAGTCTTACCGGTTTTGGGTCCTTCTGATTGTTCTGCATAGTGCGAGCTCTACCAGTTTCCTTGTCCGGCTTTGCCGGATCCGTATTTATCCGTATCGGCACACTTTTTCGAGCTCGATGGCTTTCTTGCCACAATACCAGCATTCCATTTCGGTCTTTGATTGCCGGTTTCTGGCACCGCTTTGACTCCCCCTGCTTGTGTAGGGTTCAGAACTATTGTCGGCACTATCTCTTTGCCTCCGATTCTGCTCTTGTCGGCTACCTCCATTGTGTGCCGACCCACCTCTTCCTCCACACCCACGGGGCCTATCCGCCTTTCTGTACAGCATTCGGTTGTCAAACTAAGTGGTCCTTGACCCACTGTGTGGTTTTCTTCGACCATAGCATCAATTGTAGGTCGAAGAAGGACGGTGGCTTCTCCCAGCTGCAAATTGTCGTCCAAATTGGCCAGTACCATTGTGCTAGACCATTGAGGCAGATCTGGACCATCTCGTCTTCATCCACCATCACGTTGATGGACCCGAGCACGTCGTAGATCTCCTTGATCTTGGTGGTGTAGTCTGTGACGGACATGTCCTATTGCCGGATACTGTTGAGCTCTTGTCAAAGCTGCAACTCCTGAGCTATGGTACTTACGGCAAAAATCTTCCATAGATTTCTCCAGGCCTCTTTCAACGTTTTTACATCCCTGATGTAGCCAAGCATCTAGTCATGCACACAAGACGTGAGGCAGTACAACACTCTACTCGGTCCTTGCTCCCATGCCGGGAAGTCCTTGTGTGCCGAATCTGGCGCTGCTACATTCACTCCTTCCATGTAGCGCCAGTATCCATGCCCCAACAGATATTGGTGCATTTTATACGACCAGGACGTATAATTTCTCTGATCAAGCTTTTTTGTTGGAAGCAAGCTCGTCATGCTTATATCCATACCTTCTCTTTTCGGTTTGTTCTTTTATTGGTAGTTAGGGTTTGTCTTCAAAAAAACTCTTGTCGCCAGCAGGGGTCTCAACGCTCGTGCTTTGATACCATATCAAAGTTAACATGTGGAAGCTTTGATAAACCGGCTTATCCGGTCAGGAATAGAAAAATAGAGAAAGGTTTAATGGAAGCTTAGGATACGCAAGAGAGACAGAGAGAGCAGAAAGCATAAAATTCAATTCAAAATAATAACACTCTATACATACAAATGTCCTACAGAACACTTTTTATACAAGTCCTTAAAAGGACTAATAGAAGTACTGACAAGTACTTCAATGCTCATACGAGCGACTGATACAAACTCCAAGGAATCTGCCTATGTACTAGGCTAGATTCGTAGGCCTCTAACGGCCTACCGGTTACAATCTAATTCGGCTCCTGGTTCCGGACACCGATCCGGTTCTACGTTTCGGATATCAATCCGACTCTGGCTTATTCAACCAATCCGGATCCGGTTGAGCTTGTCCGCTCAACAAATCCTTCGACTCGTGGGAGTTCTCTATTTGGGTGTTGGTGTGTTTCTACCAAGAAAAGTATATATGATACCTTTAATATCTCTTCTAGCCGGTCGGGGTGTGTCCAAAGTGTGTCGTTACAATTCCATAAGGTCATCCTAAGTGTATTTTCTGTCAGATGGGCTACACGAAGTCAATTAGTAGCGCAATCATTTATGATCACTTGCTCGTCTCGATAAAAGGCACGATGCACTTCTTTACGAGCTTGCATGACTCGTGGCATACAACTTTTGTGGTGCTCAATTTGCATCTTAGTGAGGTCTTTATCTAGATAGATACGGTCCCCACCTAATCCTTGAAGAATTGGTCTCTTCTTAAAGAATGTGATTCTAGATTCCAAGTCTTTAAATTGAAGGACTAAGGCTCTATTCCTAGTTGTGTCACGTCCGGCCCTCCAAGGTTTGGTGATAGGTAGGGTCTCTGTGTACCCTAACATTTTCCCAAGTGTTTGTGCATTCTCATCGGGGGATGCACTTCCGTGAGCCTAGTGACACATACATTTAAGTGTCGGGCCTAATGCATTTTCTCTTCTTCAAGGGTAGTGTTAACAATATTTTCATCTTTTATTTCTTTAATGTTTCTTTTAACCAAGTCTACCCAACCCGTTTTAGCTAACTCCATGTCATTTTTAACTTCCTCTTTAACTTTTTTAATCTCTTCCTTTATATCCTCTATGGCGGATATTTCACTGTTCTCCCTGGATATCTCGATGTTATTAAGTTGTTTTTTAAGGTTGGTGTTTTCCACTCAAGAATGGCAACAACTTCATAATTTGGTGCATCTTCAAGTTCGGCAGGGGGTGGAGGTGTAGTACGATTTGGAATAGAACTTGGCATGGTTCTAAGAGAAAACTATGAAGTATTGGATATATCCCTAATTTTGGACTCAGGAAGATCAAGGCAAAATAGTACATCCTTGATTTTTCTATTAATGACAAAAGGGCCTAACCATTAACAATCCAATTTGGCTAGTAATACATAGAGCATTACGGTTGCATCATTAAGGTGGAACTCTTGCATCAATAAGGTGGAATGATTGCATGCATCTATTATAGTTGCAACCATAATGAAGTATTGGATATATCCCTAATTTTGGACTCAGGTAGATCAAGGCAAAATAGTACATCCTTGATTTTTCTATTAATGACAAAAGGGCCTAACCATTGATAATCCAATTTGGCTAGTAATACATAGAGCATTACGGTTGCATCATTAAGGTGGAACGCTTGCATCAATAAGGTGGAATGATTGCATGCATCTATTACAGTTGCCAAATGGAGACATGGAAACATTGCTTGTGGGAATGTCAAGTTGCACAACAAGTTTGGAAAAGAGTGTTCCCAATTCTAACCTTTATGTTTAGGGATGACCGTTTTTCGTGGGGTATAGTAGTATGGGTTATGGTAGCACAAATGATGTGGCTATGAGCAGATATGCGCAGAATAATGTGTTAGGAATATTTCCCTCCAGTGGGAGGAGCCGATTGTTTGGGCCAAGAAGTGCCAACAGTCAAAGACTAGAAGGAGCAAAACTGCTCTGGCCGAGTACCGATAGTTGAAGAGTCTACTGCGAGAAAGTCGACTGTGAGAGTCGACTAGGTGAATCAACAGAAAGGAGATCCAAGTCGAAGATGTGACCGACTAGTCGGGCCGACTAGTCGGACCGGCTGGACAATCAACACTAGGGTTGACTGATGGCCACTCATTATTATAAATAATAATAGTAGTGTTGTGTAGTAGTGGCTACATTTGTAAATAGCCCATACAAGGTATAAGTATAAATACACCTAGGGCAAGTAGTGTTAGTAGCGTGTGTGTGTGAGTAAGGCAGAACAGTGTGTGTGATCCTTTGTTGTAGAGAACGATAGAGAAGAGTGATAATGTGAAGAGGGACTGTGAGAGTGGCGCCATAGCCGTGTTCTGTAAGAGCCCTACGTGGTTGATACACTCAAATTATAGAGTGTTGTACTCTAATCCCGTCCTTGTATATCCACTATATATAGTGAAGCTTCGTTCTCCGTGGTTTTCTCTCGCTTTAGGGTTTCCACGTAAAATATGTGCACATTGTCTTCTGTGTTTCCGAACTGTGTATTTCAGTGCATTCCTTTATTGTGGATTGACAATTTGTTTCTCAACAAACTGGTATCGGAGATTGAGGTGCAAGCATGGAAGGAGCTGTGAGCGGCTTCCTAGGAATGATAGTTCTTAACTCTCAGAACTATGCAGATTGGAAGATAAAGATGGAGGAGCTTCTCATAGTCAAAGACCTGTACGAGCTGATCGACAGAGCAGAAATACCCACGGGGGTATTAGAGTCGGAACAAAAACTTCTCAACTGAAAGTCAATGGCCACCATCCGACATTGCGTCAATGTAAATGTACTTCAGCATGTGGCGAATGGCATGAATGCCCACAAGATGTGGTAGAAGCTGTCAGGTCTATATGAGAAGAAGAACGCCCTCAATAAAACCTCACCGATGAGAAAGATTGTATGACTGAAATACAGAGACAGTGAGAGTATCGTCAAACACATCAGCACATTCATGGGGTATGTGAATCAACTTGTTGCAACCAAGTTTCCCCTCGATGATGCCATGCAGACCATCTTGCTGATGTGCACACTATCGGATAGTTGGGAGAACCTAGTTGTTACTCTCATCACCTCATGTCAAGAAGAGGACTTGTCTTTACAAGCGGTGAAGACAAGCATCCTAAATGAGGAAGCGAGAAGGAAGGACAAGGGTGTTCTAGTCCAGTCGGAGTCAAATTTGACTCAACACATAAGCAGAGGGAGGAACCTACAAAGAAGTCCACCTAGGAGAGAAAAGTCTCAAGGCAAGTCGAAGTCCAGAGGTAAGCTTGTGTGCTTCTATTGTGGAAAACCTGGACACTTCCAGAAGGACTGCCAACACATGAGGAAGGACAAAAGTGTCGGTAATGGTGTCGAACCCAGGAAGATTCCTGATGAAAAGGGCACTTCGGCAATTGCTACGAGCAATGAAGAATTGTTGTTCATTTGCGAACAGACAAGTGCAAACCTTGCAAGCGAAGAATGCACTTGGGTGATCGACTCCAGTGCATCCTTCCACATAACTCCGTCGAGAGAGTATTTCTCAACTTACATAGTCGGTGACCATGGTTATGTAAAGATGGGTGATAGTGGGGAGTGCAGGGTAGCCGGAATCGGAAGTGTCTGCCTGACAATGCCGACGAGGTGTCGGCTAACTCTGAAGGATGTTCGACACATCCCCGATATCAGATTGAATATGATATCAACAGGAAGACTGGATGACGAAGGCTAAAGTCGTAGTTTTCGGAATGGCAACTGGAAGTTCTGCCGAGGAAATCTTATAGTGGCTTGAGCACAAAAGGAAGGCACATTGTATATGATGCAAGCCCGACTGCACAACTCGGAAGTAAATGTGGTAGCCCACTTGATAGGACAGATATGGCATAAGAGGCTAGGCCACATGAGTGAGAAGGGACTGCATCTGTTGTCCGACCAGAGGCTTCTACCAGAGGTAAAGGGAGTGCACCTAGGGAATGACAGGAACTACACGCTCCGATGAACACCACTCGGCCACAACCGAGTCTAAGATCAAACACAGAAAATGGGAATGAATACACATGACACAAAGGAGAGAAGAGTACACAAGATGTTTAACGTGGAAAACCCTGAGAGGGAAAAACCACGGGAGTCCACAGACTCCAAACTATCACTATATCACAATGATTACAACAGTGAGTTCACGGAAGCAATGACCTCGCGCTCACGATCTTCGCCACAGGTGGCGGTTACAACAGAGGCAACGACCTCTCTCTCTCCCTGTCTCACTCTTTGTACATTGTTACGTGCTCACTAGTCTTGCGCCAACAAGAATGACAACAACTTAACATTGAGTTTGCCCTAAGTCATATTCATACTAATATGAATTTCCGGCTATTTACAAATATAGCCCCGATGGACTCTCAGAAACATATTTGCGAATATGTCCCTTCATCCGGTGAGCACTCCTCACCGGGCCTGCATCATCCGGCGCTTGCCGGGCACATGTCATCCAGTTCTCACCGGGTCTTCCGTTGCCAGGTACTCCACATCCGGTTCTCACTGGGTCTTCACCATCCGGCTCTTGCCGAGTACTCGTCATCCGGTTCTCATCGAGTCTTTCGTTGCCGGGTACACCACATCCGGTTTCGGCCTCGGCCGAGTTTGCTCATCAGTACTGTTCTTCTCACTTCCCATCCAGAGGGACATGTTTCCTAACAGGGAAGTGTGTCGATTGCTTCATCGGAAAGCAAAACAGAGCAACATTCCACTCCAGACCACCAAGGAGAAGAGAAGTGCCACTAGAACTAGTACACACGGATGTGTGCTATGTAGATGCTCCGTCACACCGAGGCGGACAGTACTTTGTGACCTTTATCGATGACTACAGTCGGAAGTTGTGGGCTTTTGTATTAAAGTCAAAAGATCAAGTATTGTCGTTCTTCAAGGAGTTCCAGGCAAGAGTTGAACGGGAGTTGGGTCGAAAGTTGAAGGTTGTCCAAACTGACAATGGTGGCGAATATAAAGGGCAATTTGAGGAATACTGCAAAGCCCAGGGTATTCGAATAGAATACACCGTACCAAAGACCCCTGAGTTGAATGGGCTTGTAGAGAGGATGAATCGAACAATCATGGAGAGAGTAAGGAGCATGCTCTCTCATACTAAACTGCTGAATTCCTATTGGGTTGAGGCAATGTATACAATTGTTTATCTTATCAACGGGTCTCCCTCAATGCCATTGAAGGGTGATGTCCCACAGAGGGTGTGGACAGGAAAGGAAGTCTCCTACTGACAGTTGAGAGTGTTCAGATGTTTATAGTATATGCATGTGGCTAAGGATCAGAGGTCGAAGCTCGACTGCAAGTCGAAACCATGCATATTCATGGGATACTCGGAAGATGAGTTTGGCTATAAGCTATGGGACCTAGTTGACAAGAAGGTAGTGAGGAGTTGGGATGTAGTCTTCTTGGAAGACAAGACCATAGAGGACTGGAAGCAACAGAAGTCAGAATCAACTAACCAACCAACCTCCACTACTATCGACTTGAGGCCAAGTGAACCGACACAGTCAGCTGTTCGGAGACAGCCGGCGGCACAACTGATTATCAATTGGTCGACTCGGAGAGACCGACCAACTATGAGTCTGAGTTGGGAAAGCTGTTAAGGTTGATCGAGGAATACGAGTTGGAGTCGTCCAACCTTGAAAAGACGATTGACATATATGAAACCAAGCAAAGAGGAGAGTCGGGAGAGATACCCGAACGAGAGCCGACAACGAGTGGAAGGAGATACCCACTCCGAGAAAGGAGAGCACCAATAACATATGCCAGTCAATACATCCTATTGACTGATGAAGGTGAGCCATAGTGCTATGATGAAGCCAATGCCTACAAGCATAGAGAGAAATGGTTGAATGTGATGCAAGATGAGATGGACTCTTTGCACAAAAACTACACCTACGACCTGGTAGAATTACCGAGAGGTAAGAGAGCACTCAGGAACAAATGAGTCTACAAGGTGAAGACTGGAGAAGTCGAGAGTGCGCCTAGGTATAAAGCCTGCATTGTGGTCAAGGGTTTCCAATAGAAAAAGGGTGTCGACTTTGACGAAATATTCGTTCCAATCATGAAGATGACATCCATTAGAACTGTTCTGAGCATAGCTGCTAGCATGGATCTAGAGATCGAATAGTTGGATGTCAAGACGACATTCTTGCACGGGGAGTTGGATGAAGAGATCTACATGCAGCAACCTGAAGGTTTTGTGGAGAAAGGGAAAGAGACTTTGGTGTGTCGACTGTAGAAAAGCTTGTACGGCCTAAAACAAGCTCCATGCCAATGGCACAAGAAGTTCGAGTCCTTCATTGTGGAACATGGGTTACAAAAAACACAGGTTGATCAATGTGTGTTCATTAAAAGGTACAATGAAGGTGATTTCTTGATTATCTTATTATATGTAGACGACATGTTGATAGTCGATCAAGATACAAGGAAGATCGGAAGCTTGAAGAAAGCTCTAAGCAAGTCGTTTCCCATGAAAAATCTTGGTCCGGATAAACAGATCTTAGGGATGCACATAGTTCGGGACAGAACTAAGAAAGTGTTGTGGTTGTCACAAGAGAAATATGTGACGAAGATCCTAGAAAGATTCAACATGACAGAAGCAAAGCCGATCGGCTCTGTGTTACTGACTAACTACAAGTTAAATGCAAGGCAATGCTCGAGAAAGGAGAAAGAAAACGTTGAGATGAGGAAAGTACCATATGCCTCAGCCGTCAGCAGTCTAATGTATGTTATGGTCTGCACAACACCAAACATAGCTTTTGTTGTGGGAACAGTAAGCCGATACATGAGTAATCCAGGAAGAGAACATTGGGCGATGGTGAAGTGGATACTCAGGTACTTAAAAGGCACCTCAAGAGTATGCCTAAGGGATGGTGTCGGGAAACCCATGCTCGAAGGATTTACCAACTTGGACATGTCAGGGGAGGTAGATTCAAGCCAATCCATGTCAAGGTACATGATGACCTATGCAGGGGGAGCAGTGTCGTGGCAGTCACGATTGCAGAAGTCTATGACCTTGTCGATCACAGAGGTAGAGTATATGGCAGCGGTAGAGGCCGAAAAGAAGCTTATTTGGATCAGAAACTTTCTCAACGAGTTGGGAGTGAAGCAAAGGGATTTCTTGCTTCATTGTGACAGCCAGAGTGCTCTACACGTAGCCAAGAATGCTGCATACCACTCCTAGACCAAGCACATACAGAGAAGGTATCATTGGTGGCGGGAGAAAGTCGAAGAAAGGGAGTTTACCCTCGTGAAGATCCATACTAACGACAATGGATCCGACATGCTGACAAAGACCCTACCGTTGGACAGACTCAAAGTTTGTCAACATAGGACAGGAATAACAGACTCAGAGTTTGTCGACATAAGACAAGAATAACAGGCTCAGTGGGAGGCGCCAATTGTTTGGGCAAAGAAGTCCCAATAGTTCAAGACTAGGAGGAGCAAAACTGCTCAGGCCGAGTATCAATAGTTGAAGAGTCTACTACAAGAAAGTCGACTGTGAGAGTCGACAGAAAGGAGATCTAGGTCGAAGACGCAACCAACTAGTCGGGCTAACTAGATGGTCGATGACCAGGCCGACTAGTCGGACTGGCTGGACAATCAACACTAGGGTCGACTAATGGCCACTCATTATTATAGATAATAATAGTAGTGTTGTGTAATAGTGGCTACATTTGTAAATAGCCCATACAAGGTATAAGTATAAATACACCTAGGGCAAGTTGTGTCAGTAGCGTGTGTGTGAGTAAGGCAGAATAGTGTGTGTGATCCTCTATTGTAGAGAACGACAAAGAAGAGTGAGAACGTGAAGAGAGACTGTGAGAGGGGCGCCATAGTCCTGTTCTGTAAGAGCCCTGCGTGGCTGATAGACTCAGATTAGAGAGTGTTGTACTCTAATCCCATCCTTGTATATCCACTATATATAGTGAAGCTCCGTTCTTCGTGGTTTTCTCCCGCTTTAGGGTTTCCACGTAAAATTTGTGTGCATTGTCTTCTGTGTTTCCAAACTGTGTATTTCAACGCATTCCTTTATTGTGGATTGACGATTCGTTTCTCAACATAATGTGTGAGGACATGTTAGTTTATGAACAGCAAATGACATAGATATGTAACACAAGAAGAAACAGTAGATTGATAGAGATTGAAAGCTTCAATGGAAGATCTCGTTATTCTGCAACTGTCTCTCTACGAGACTCAAGATTATTATTACAACGTTAGGCTAGAGCTATATACTCAAGCCCTAACTATTGGGCGTGTTCACACTAGTAAGGATACAAAGTGGAAGGAGTCGGTCTTTTATGCCAACAAACTCCCCCGTAAAAGGACTACTCTTTCTACTTACAATTGTATGGGGTTATGTCCCCCGTAAACCTAGATTACATTTTAATCTATAGTTATGGTTATAAAGCAATCGACATAGAGTGGAGTCGGCAAAGGTAAAGTTGGTATCTAGCTTGATTCGGCTGATCATCCAGGTCAGCGTGTGTGAGTCAGTCAGATCAACTTACCTTCTATTCGGTCTATCCTCAGTGCTTCGAAGCGTTGATATGGGAGTGGCTTCGTTAGGAAAACGACGATGTTCACCTCAGTGTTGTTGTTCCAAACTTCGAGCTTCTTTTCGATTACTAGCTCCCGAATGTGATGATACCACACCTCAATATGTTTCGTCTTGGCATGATAGACAAGGTTGTTGATGAGGTGTATTGGGCTCTGCAAGTCGCAATAGATGGTCAACGTTGGTCGGTCGATTCGACTCGTAGCCGAAAAATCGACAGTCAGTCAGTGTAGCCAGATCACTTCCTTCACTGCCTCCGATGTTGTTATGTACTCTTGAAGCTTCGACCTCCATGATATAGCACCGCCACCATAGGTGAAGATGTGGCCTGATGTCGAATTCTAATTGTTCGAGTTCCCGGCATAGTTGGAGTTGGTGTAGCCCTCGACTTCGGTCGGGTTTACCAATTTGAATGTTAGTTGTGCATCCATGGTTCCCTTCAAATACCTAAGGATGTGTATGTGGCCTCCCAATGCTTCCTTCCTGGGTTCAACATGTACCGGCTAACGACTCCTATGGCATAGGCAAGGTCGGGTCGAGTCACCACCATCACGTTGTCGTAGTGTAATTCGCACACTACATGAAAATTGCATTTTTGTTCCTCCGGATGGGGTAAGGAGGACCCGGTAAGGAGAACTGATGAGAACCGGATGAAGGAGGAACCGGCAAGGAGGACCTGATAAGGAGAACCGATAAGAACCGGATCAAGCAGAACCGGCAAGAGCCGGATAAAGAAGGCCAGTGAGAGGTCCTCACTGGATGAAGAGACAAATTTATAAATAGAAGAAAAAATTGTTACATGCATAGGGCAGGATTCAAACCCTGTACCTCCACATAGACAGACCCCAAACCTTACCATTGTACTAACTTATCCTAAGTGTTCTAAATATAGATTTAATACATATAAGACCTTTATTTACGCCTACCTTTATTAAAAGGTAAGTCATGCATTTTTAGAATGAGTGAATACTTTATTTATAACAAAAATGTACACCAATAAAAAATTACTCATGCGCATCTCGCGAGCATGAGCACTATATTTAGGAAACAAAAGCATAGTGTAAAAAGCAACTCATGCACATTTAGTGTGCATGAACACTTTAGAAAAAGCATGAAGCTATGCTTAGCCTCTTCCATCCTTATATAAGGAGGAGAGAAAGATATATGATGTTGTTGATTATTTTTACAAGGAAGGATCAATCTAATATATTCGTGGGATTCACAAGTTTATCATCAAAATTCTCTTCCTTACAATCTAAATACACTAAACACGGGGAATTCACAAGTTTTATTTCTTACTTCTCTTTCTACCTATTCATAACTAGTCTTATATTGTATTCTTCTTTCTCCTAGTCCAAAACCTCAGTGGTTCCCACCCAACTCACACAATGATCCGGAGCTGAAAGGCACGACAACATACATGATATTTCCTATGACCGATGCTTAGGGTATCTCTCCATTGAGCTCGTTCTCCTTATCCGTTGAAGGAGAGTCTTTGTTCGATAGTCAGATCGACGTCGGAAGTGGTGTTGGTGTTGGCTTCGTGTTCTCCATGTTGAAGCGCTTGAGCACCTTGCGAATATAGTCGGACTGGGAAAGTCAAAAAGTTTTTGTTGTCCGATTTCGCTTTATCCTCATGCCTAGTATGTGTCAGGCGTGTCTGAGTTCCTTCATCGAAAACTTTTCATGAAGAATTCACTTTAGCTTTCCGATTTCGGCTTGATTGCTTCCTACAATCAGCATGTCGTCGACATATAGGATCAGATAGATCCGGGACTCATCGACCAGTTGCCAAATATACATGCATGGGTCGGAGTCAGACCGGTGGTACCCAAGCTGCCTGATGTAGGAGTCGAACTTTTGGTACCACATCCTCGACACTTGTTTTAAGTTGTATAGGCTTTTCTTCAATCGACATATGAGGTGACTTTCCTCCCCCCCGTCACTGAGAAGCTTGCCGGTTGAGACATGAAAATGTCTTCTTCCAGATCTCCATGTAGGAAGGCCATCTTTACGTCCATCTACTCAAGCTCTAGGTCTTCTGTCGCCACGACCCCAAGTAGGAGCCGAAGGGTGGTCATCTTGACTACTGTTGAGAATATCTCATTCCTCGACCCCATGTTCTTGTTTGAAACCCTTCGCAATGAGCCGAGCTTTGTATTTGGGTTTCTCAAAGTCGGATACATATTTGTACCTGAAAACCCATTTGTAGGGTAGCGGCTTCCTTCCTGCTGGTAGTTCGACCAGCTCCCATGTTTGATTCTGTCGAATCGAGTCCATCTCGGATTGCATGGCTTGTAGCCATGTATCGGTGTTTGATGTGTCTATAGCTTCTTTGTATGTGCTAGGTTCGCCTACATTGGTGTAGTTGACGTAGTCGAGACCCAGCTAATAGAACTTGGTTGGCCTTCGAACTCGTCCGGATCTCCTAGGTGCCGATTGTGTTGGTTCGGTTTCGTTAGTCAGTTCATCGGCCGATCGGTACCACTAGAACCGTCTTCAAGAGTCCTTTTAGATGACTCACCCCTGTAGTAAAATTTCGGTGATGTTATGGCATCCTCCCCTTCTTCGGGATCAATTGACTTAGAGACAGGAGACTTAGCTGACTCGGGCCAGCTTTTCTCTTTGGCTTTGCCTTTCTCAACTCTTGTCAATTTGGTTGTGCCTTGGGTGGCCAATGTTAATCTTGTCAATCTCTTAGTCGAATCCGTGTCGATTAGTGGACCTCTTACTGATTTGGAGTCAGTGTCAGAACCAAGGATAAAAGATAGAGTGATGGAAGAAGGATATTAGAGAACACGAGAAGAAAGGAACCAAATACTAAGAGAAGAATGGATGTATAAGATAGAGAAAGAAAGAGAATGGATACAAGATATGTAATGAGAGCTAAAGACTGGTGTTGATTCGAATTGATTTGAGAATACATGTATGCCCTTATTTATAGGTTCCTATAGAATAGCTTAGAGATTTCTAGAATGTTCTAGAATGTTCTAGGCCTAGAATGCTCTAGGACATTCTAGAACATTCTAGAATAATCTAGAGTTTTTACAATAATCAATGTAATATAAGAAGTAACTTTTATTGTTTCATATAACAATAAGCTATCTTAATGGTTGAGGTTTTCAACTATGGATTACAAGGTTCGAGGTTCAAGTCCGGGTGACGCTATAATGGTCATGTGTTCATGACAGTCGGGAGGTGTATTGTCGGCTTGGTCGAGCTCGACTGTTTGTCAAGTCTCTGATTCGGCCCGGTGGCTCGGTCTTTCTACGACTTCTCTGTCAATTTCGAAAGAGACCTTTTTGCCCACTATTTTTCTGCTAGTTTCGCTAAGAGAGGATAGAGTCTTTGTTGAAGACTACATCACTGCTCTCGATCAATTTCCAATTCTTTGGGTCCCATAGCCTGTATCCGAATTCCCCATCGGTTCCATGACCGAGAAATATGCATTTCACTGCATGGGGTGCCAACTTGGTCCTTTTCTCCCTGGGGATGAATGCGTAGGCTTTGCATCTGAATATACGAAGCCTATCGTAGGTTGGTTTTTTGCTTGACCACAGTGCATGTGGCACTTCGAGCCTGATTGCTTTCGACAACGATAGATTAATCAGATATATTGTTGTTTGCAATGCTTCGGCCCAGAACTCCAGCTTTAGTCCAGCTTGCTAAAGCATTGCGACCACCCTCTCTTGGATCGTTCGGTTGATTCGTTCTGCCACTCCATTCTGCATGGGTGTGTATGGAACGGTCTTTTGATGTCAGATCCCTTTGTCGGACAGGTACTGTTTGAAGGCTCAGGATGTGTATTCACCTTCGTTGTCGGATCGGAGTGTCTTCACTCTATGTCTCGACTGATTCTCCACTTCAGCTGTCCATCGAGCGCTTCATCTTTGGACCTAATTGAATAGGCCTAGACATTCCATGTACAATCATCAACAAATGTGATGAAGTATAGGGAGCCTCCTAGTGATCGCTTAGGTATAGGCCCACATATATCTGTGTGAACGAGCTTTAGGGGCTGTCGTAACATCTCGTAATGGAGAGAGTGCAGACTTCGGGTCTGTTTCCCATATCGACAATGATCGCAGAAGGCCGTCTTTGTTTGGAGTTTTGGAATGTAGCCAACCACCATCACCCGATCTAGGCCAGCTTGTGACATATGGCCAAGTCGGCCATGCCATAGGTTCGGGTTGGTATTTTCGGCTATGTTCGCGGCCCCTTCTGGATTGATCGCCATCATTGGGTACAAGTTGTTGTACTTGTGCCCATTTTTTATTATTAGATTTCCTCGAGTGATCATCCATGCCGACTCATTAAGAGTCGTTCTGCACCTGTCTTCGGCCAACATGCCAATAGAGACCAAACTCCTTTTCAGTGCGGGTACATTCCGACTTGGTGCAGGACAATTGTGTTGTCATTCGATAATTGAATTGGTACTTCGCCTACTCCGGCGATTTTGCGTTCCTGCCCATTGCCTAGTCGGACTGTGCCGCAGGCGTCAACCGAATAGTTCGAAAACCATTTGATGTTTGGGGTCACATGGAATGTGACACCAGAGTCTAGCAACCACGTATGTGCGTCTTACGCATTGTAGAGGACTTCTTCGATCATTGAGTTCTGTAAGGAGAGGATTTCTTCGGATCGGGTGTCGGCAACATTGACTTGGTTGCCGACTAAAGAGTGGTTTGAGTCGGATCGTCCTTGATTCCGCTCGGATCGCCAACCGCTCTCATTCCTCTTGATCGACCAACAGTCGAAAACGTTGTGACCGACATTTCTCCAGTGGGTGTAGAAATCGCGTGGTCGGCTTTTTCTCGACTTCGACTGTTGTAGGTCTCCCCTCGTTCTTGACCAGTTGGTATTCTGACCGGTTCTATCGGCTTGTTCTCTCGATCAACTCAATCGGTCAATTGACTCAATCGAGTGGTGGGATTCTACTGACTTGTTGATGGTGAGTCCCATCAATTTTTGCCAAATATCCTCAGTGAGGACTTGGCTAACTGTTTCCTCTAGATTTAGATTTGGTCGGCTATTGGCAAATGTTGTGCAAAATACCTCCCAACTCACTGGCAAGCTTGATAGGAGGGCAAGGGCTTTCAGTTCTTCATCAAAGTTAATCCCCTGGGAGGAGAGTTCAGACAACACCCGGCTGAAGGTGTTGATGTGGGAGGTTGTTGGGTCCGACTCTCTCATCTTCATGTTGAACAGTTGTCTGATCAATATAAGTTTTGATGATGAGGACTTCTTCTCGTATACAACTTGTAGCTTCTCCCACATTGAGAACAATGTCATCTCTTTTGCCATGCTAAAATAGATGTTTTCGTCTAGGTGCATTCGAATGGTGGAGCGAGTGATTTCGTCTATTGATCTCCACTCTTCGGCTGTCATTGAAGCAGTTTTTTCGCAATGTTGGATGGCTTCGACCTGTCTTCGAATGATCAACACATCTTGCATCATCTCCTTCCACAGGGCAAAGTTTTTGCCGACAAACTTTCGGATTTCAATTCCTGTTCCAGATGTTGAAGCCATGTTCTTTGAAGTGAGATTTACTAACTTGGTCCTTTCTTTCAGGTGTAGGGTTCCCTCTTCTCTCTATCTTTTCTGCTGTTCGTCGCCGCTGAACAACAGGTCGTGTTGATACCAATTGTGAGCAGATATGTGTGGAATAACGTGTGAGGACCTATTAGTTTATGAACAACAAGCAACATAGATATGCAACACAAGAAGAAACAATAGATCAATAGAGATTGAAAGCTTCAATGGAGGATCTCGTTATTCTGCAACTCTCTCTCTACGAGACTCAAGATACAAGATTCAAGATTATTGTTACAATGTTAGGTTTGAGCTTATATACTCAAGCCCTAACTATTGGACATGTTCACACTAGTAAGGATACAAAGTGGAAGGAGTCGGCCTTTTATGCCAACAGTGGTCATATGACGCACACCCAAATGATATGATTATTAGAATTCAAAGAGGAAGGATAAGGGTGGTGCAGTGAAGTCGTATGGAAATTCCTTAAATGTTAAAGGCAATGCAAGAGGTATGGAAGCTACTATGCACCACCATGTGGTTTATTTGAACTGCTAGATGTTCTAAGGTGTTTGATAATACTAATGTTCATCCAGTGGAAAGTGTAGGGAACGTCTGGATGCAGATGGTGCATACCTTGAAAGGGCGGTATGATGAAATTAAAGATGAGACAGATGTTGCAGTGTTGCAACACCTCAAATTTATTGCCTATTGGAAGAAGGGCCCTTTTCTCACAATACAAATGCAAGCCCCATGTGGTGCTTAACACCACCAGTATGGTTGTTCCCATCGCCAATTACATAACTAGGTTATTGAGTGGTGGAGTGATGATACTATCTATCCTTTAGGAATGGGGACCCATGGAAGAGTGCAACATACCAAGGGAAGCTTGACAATAGGTCAACATTATTGTAACAACTCTTATTAACTAATGAAAGGATATTTTTGGGGAAAAAAGAGAGAGTTGGCAACGACTCGCTCAAGCTTGAATTGAGCCATTAAACCATTTTAAAACGGTTTGGGGGTTCTGTTTGGCTCGGTTCAAGGTTGACCAACCTTAATCGGGTAGAGCTCGGTCTGGCAAGGGTCAAGTCGAACCAAACTGTTTAATGCCAAATTAGTTAGTAAATAGGTTAAGGCTTAAATGGTTTGGCCAAACTAGTTTAGTGTTAATTGGTTTGACCAAACCGGTTAAGCCTTAACTGGTTTAGGATTTGGTTCAGTTCAAGCTTGAAAACTCTCAAACCTGTTAAGGCTTAACCGGATTGGTTTGGCAAGGCCAAATCGGTTAAGCCGAAACCAAATTGTTGCAAATTCCTAATAATAAGCGTAACATAAGAGGTTACAAACATATATAACTTGAATGGTTTAAATGTTGAGTGCACTTTTCCCTTTTGAAATAAAGTGTGCCAATTAAAGGCTGCACACCAATCAACCAAAATTTATGGGTATCCAGAAGATCATCGACCCCTTTTTGGGAATTGAGAACTCATGTTCAAATAGCTAATGTAAGTTAATTGATTATGCACATATGTTCCTACATTGGTTTTTAGGTTTAAGAAGGCCCTTGGACATGGTTTCAAAAGCACACATCCCCGAGCATTCTGATGAGGCACATTGGCATGGGTCATTATGAGGACACTCACATAGATGTGGGGCAGACGATGATTGGCCGTTCCAATGCTCATGTGGCACATGACCATTGGTCATGGCCATCATCATCATTGCCATGCAAGCAAGTGGGCGGGCATACCGGTAGCCGCAACGGACATCGAATAGAAGCAAAAAAGAGTGGGGATCTAGATGGATGGGATGGGATGGGATGCAAACAAAGACATGCATACATACATACATACATACATACATACATACATACATACATACACACATAGATGCATCCCATCCACCCATCTCACGTTCATTCAATTCCAAAGAACTGTCGTCAAAATGACAGGCCTGAACATGACAAAAAGTTGAGAGAGAGAGAGAGAGAGAGAGAGAGAGAGTCTGTTCACCTAGTAAAGCAGGCAACAGAACACTCATTGAATTCTCTTCTTTCATTCTTCGTTCTCTCCCCTTACAGACCTACCTACCTACCCATCATCTCTCCGACATGGCCAGCGGAGATGAACTCTCAGGAGAGAGGGCCAAGGCTGAATTCGATGTGGAATCCATGAAGATTTTGTGGGCAGGAGGAGCCCATCACTTCAACATCTCCCAACGCATGGCTCACCTTGTCGCCAATGATCCTGTAAGCTCTCTAACTCTTGTTTCCCTTTCCTTTTTGCTCCTTTGATCATTTTTGCTCCTTAATATGCAATCGATTTGCTTGGGAGACAATGGAGTTTTCCTCCCTAGCTAGCGGAATTTGATTTGGTTGAGAGAAGTTGGGTGACCTTCTTTATATGGACGATGATGGATTGGTTGATTTTCTTCTGAGACAACGGAACATTTGTGCCTCTGGATTACAGATTGTTTTGTGAAACAATAGAATTTGTATTTCCGCATCATATGCCATTGTACTGAAAATGGATTTGATTGGAGGTAGAAAATGCCATTTTTTTATGACTTTGTTATATGAAAGTTTGGGATAAGGTGGTCCAGAAATCATATGTTCAATCCTTTGGAAGCAGGATTGTTTGAATATAAGACTAGGTAGGAATATGTGAAGATTCTGTTTCTGATTCCCGTATTCGGTTATCCAGCCATTTGTTCATGGCTTCTTTCTACTTGCTTTGGAAAAATGGGTAAAATACTGGAAGTTCAGTCTAATTAATCCCGTGCAAATGTTATTGAATATAAGAAGCCTTCAGATTTGAGAAGTTAGTTTCAATGGCAGGTTTGAAATCAAATTAAGAAGCCTCACATTGTCTTGGAATGAATTCAAAGATCTGATTTCCGTTTACCACATCTATTCTCTTTTTGTTCATGAATTTTTATACTGGATTTTTCTACGGATTTTCTAGATCTCAAGAGAAAATCCCCAGAAAACTGATGTTGATTCTATTCTTGAAGTGTTTTTACATTTCATTACTTCTGATAGATTTTTATAGAAGTTTAAAGTCTTATGGGTGCTCTTTTTTTATGCCTTTTTTAGACTCAATTGCCTGGAATTTAAATAAACCCCATAGTTAACCTACATTAAAGCTATAAAATACTTGAAAAATCAAGTTAGCTGTGGGTTTTCCTCAATCTTTGGAACTGATCTGGATATTCTGTTGTGTTCATGGTTAGGTTTTCTGTAAAGATGACAGAGTAAGGTTAAGCCGGAAAGAGCTTTTCAAGAACACCCTACGGAAATCTGCACATGCATGGGAATTAATCCAGAGATTGCATTTAACAGGTATGATGTATATATTCTGAAACTAAAGTTTGACGTTTGTATGATGTGATGGAAGTAAGGTTGCATTTTGTGTTGCAGAGGAAGAAGCAATCAAGCTAAGGATTTTTATCGATGAGCCATCATATACAGACCTACATTTTGTATGTATGGTCAACTAGAATTATGATCAATAAGTTTTAGAAATGCATCTACTAAACCATATTTTCCGTAATCATTTGATTAGGGTATGTTCATACCTGCAATAAAGGGTCAGGGTACCGAGGCCCAGCAAAAGAAATGGTTGCCTCTTGCCAATAGGCAGGCAATTATTGGATGTTATGCACAAACTGAGCTCGGTCATGGCTCAAATGTGCAGGGGCTAGAGACAACTGCTACATTTGACCCTGCAACTGACGAGTTTATAGTTCACAGCCCAACATTGACAGCCACCAAGGTTAGACGTTTTATGTTTTCGGGCTGTTCAAGACATGGGTCTGACTATTTGCCTCCTTGCTTGTTGAATATAATATTTGTACCTACAAAAAATAACCAAATCTTTAAAAAAGAGATCTGTGAACATATTGTTCTATGATCTATCATTAACAGCAGTACTGAATTCGACCTTTATGTATGTTATGAACAGTGATGGCCTGGGGACTTAAAGAAAAAATATAAACTTCCTTGTGTCGAGATATGTGAATATTTGGTCCTATGATCTATCATTACTCACTTCGATCTTTATGTTGATTTATGAACAGTGGTGGCCTGGGGGACTAGGAAAAGTTTCAACACATGCGCTTATTTATGCACGCCTACTAACTGATGGGAATGATTATGGTGTACATGGTAATACATTCTTCAAAGAGGATGGAGAGAATATTTGGACACAAAAGTAAGTTTTAGGTCAAAATTTGAATTTCTTTCTATGGTATATACAGCTTTTATTATTCAAATCCGTAGTCTTGAGGATCATCAGCCTCAACCTGGAGTTACAGTTGCTGACATTGGTGTGAAGTTTGGGAATGGAGCATATAACACAATGGACAATGGCCTTCTTCGCTTCGATCATGTTCGGATTCCTCGAGAGAACATGCTTATGAGGTTTGATTTCTACAACTTATTACCTAAGGATTGGAGGGCCTTGAGTGGTTTGGGAGCTTGCCCTAGGAGTTCAACTCCTGCTAGATTGGTAATTGCAATTGGGGTTGTATCATGCAATCCCCTCCACATAAAGGTTAAAAAAAACATAAGGATCGAGTAAAAGAGTAGGATTTACAATCAGGGCAAACTAGTGGATTCTGTCCCGTTGAGATCTGTAATACGAATTGGGCTGTATTACTTTGATTGCCGTGAGAGTTTAACTCAATTAAGTCCACCTCTTGCAGGTTAGCATCTGTTACAAAGGAGGGGAAATACGTGAAATCTAATGTACCCAGGCAATTGGCTTATGGTGCAATGGTCTTTGTGCGGAAGTCAATCGTGACAGAGGCCTCTAATTACCTTTCAAGAGCAGTCACAATAGCAGTGAGATATAGTGCTGTGAGGCGCCAATTTGGAACTGAAGAAGGAAAGCCTGAAACACAGGTGATTTTCTGGTTATGTATATGTTATATAAATCAATACAGGAAGGAAGCCTTCATATTCTATTATTATTTTCTCAACTTCTTTGTAACTTAATTGTTGAGAATGAGAATTAGAGGTGAATCTTAGCTCATGCAAAGTTATTAGTTTCAATGTATGTATAGTTTGGTAGTAATTATATATCTATTTTCGTTTAAGATGTTGGATTATAAGTCTGTGCGAGAAATAATAGAGAGTTGAAGCTTAGGCTATATGAAGATATAGTTCTAATGTACATAAGGTTTGGAAAGAAATATAGGCTTATGTTTGTTCTAGGTGATCGATTATATAACACAACAAAGTCGGCTTTTCCCACTCCTCGCAACTGCATATGCATATCGGTTTCTTGGGGAATGGATGACATGGTTGTATGCGGATGTTATGAATCGCTTAGAGAACAAAGATTTCACAACTTTAGCTGAAGTACATGCCTGTACTGCAGGCTTGAAATCTGTAACAACATCAACAACAGCTGTAAGTTCATATATATATATATATATATTCAATACATCGACTATACATACATACAGACATGGGCACACACATAATCACATGAATCCATACATGTGCACGATTGTGTTTCGATGCAACATCCCTGGATTCAGATCAGGTATTCATTGTGGTTTTGGAAAATCAGGATGCAATAGAAGAATGTAGAAAGCTTTGTGGAGGACATGGATACCTATGTGCTAGTGGGCTTCCAGAACTCTACGCTGCTTATGTACCTGCTTGCACATACGAGGGCGACAACATCATCCTTTTACTACAAGTGAGATTTTTGTGATGAAATGACTTAATAAAACTTGGAAAGAGTAGAAACATTGTGGAAGCAAATCCTTCGTTGGACAGGTTGCAAGATTTCTGATGAAGACCGTTGCTCAATTAGCATCAGGGAAGAAACCGCCCTCTGGTACAGCTGCTTACCTGGCTAATGTGGAAACTTTGTCGACTGAAGATTGCAAAGTAACCAAAGGTATGGATTGACATGCCTCATATCTCTAACTATAAAAGGTTCTTGTTACCCTTTCGATTATTTGAAACTTTGTTTATGATTTCCATGACTTCAAAATTTCTAGGAAGTGATTGGCTGGAACCAGCTGCACTGAGACATGCTTTTGAGGCACGGTCCGCTCGCCTTACAGTTCGTTGTGCTACTCAGGTTGCATCTGCGACGAGCCCTGAAGCAGGTTGTCCATGGCTTGTTATTTGAAATATAGAAAGACAGAAAGGAATATTAACATCTTTTAAAAGGCCAGAATGGCCAATAAGGTCAAACAAGAGTTTACATTTTAAGTGTTATCTCGTATTTGAGAAAAACAAATCAAAATAAATAAATGTTAATGCTGAGTAAAAAAAGTAAATAAGATAAAAAGAGACTAAAGAATCTTGTTACTGGTAACATGTAAGATTCTCAAGTCAGATATATTGTAACTTTTGTCCTTGAAAGATCTCTAGCACAGGTCAATCCAAAATGGAGAGATCTCCGAAGCGAGGGAAGCACCTGCAATGGTGGGAGGTAATGGCCTTTAGCTGTCAATGACAATGGTGGCGAAATCGTGGTTCATGGGGCTGGGGCCTACGTGCATGAAAAATTGCTATTGCCCGATAGATTGTAACCCCTTTATTATGTTCTGGTCTGGAGCCGATTTCTGTAGCCCTTGATTGACTTGTAGCATGAGTAGGGGTGATGGGGCTAAAGAAAGTTGTGATTGTTCTTTGTTGATGAGCTTGTGTGACTGTACTGTTGTACTTCAACAACTTTTCCCTGTGTCGCTTGATTTCTAGTAAGAAAAGTCCTTAGCATTTTTGACCCTCATGTTCCATGTTTAGTCAGTTGTTTTAATGACATTAGTGCTACCCTGAGCTCCCGAAGCTGTTATATACAGATCACTGATCATAATAACGCCTTGATGATTATAGGGGCTGCTCCCATTGGGGCACCGATGCTTTGCTCCTTATCATGTGGGCAATCATTGAAACTAAAAGTTTCTCTAAATCTTTCCAGTTATTTGCCTTATTAAGACTGTTGCCACATTTCTACTCCATAGAGAAGAATTGGTGTCACAAGTTTATCAAATAGCGACAGTTTTGTTCCTAGTTCTTGGAACTTTTAATGTGCACATTGTCTTTTGAGAGTACCAAGGGCTGCATATGCATGGGAAAGTTGGCACAAGCAGCATTGTGTGAGAACCTAGGCCCCATAAATGTTACTGCTTGGTATGTATATGCCACCTTTTCCTCTCCAAAGAAGAATTCTGGTTTTGATCTTTTTATCCATGCTTGCATGGTGTTAAACACCATCACTTTAGTTTTATCCATGTTTATTGACAAACACTTGTGCACCCGTACGAAACACTTTTAAGGCATTTAGATGTCTTTGTAGTTCCTCCAAAGAGTCAGAAATCAGCACAATATCATCAGCATATTGTAACATGTGTATAGCTATACCCACTAGGCATGTTTCCGAATCTTTCTATGTAGTATGATACCTCATTTACATAGAGACTGAAGAGAGTGGGTGATAGTGGGCCTCTTTGTTTTACTCAATTATGCTAGCCACACCCTTTGACAAACCGTTGGGAGACCGCACATTCCCTAACATGGATTCATACAGTGCATCGATTCCCCATTGCATATCTATAGGGACACCAAAGCCTACTAGCCATTGTGTAAGCCGAGCACGTGCCAGTGTGAAAGGCTTTTTGGAAATCCACAAAGCAGGAATAAATCCTCCTATTATGGGATCTTCCCTCCTCGATAAGGGCTCGGAGGGTCAATATGTGATCCAAAGTTGTGAACCCCTTCCGAAAGCCTGCCTGTCCAGCTGAACGGCGGCCATTTCGCTACACCCATATACTCAACTCCAGGATTGAGCCAGAAAGTTTAGCCAAGTAATGGCCAATCATGATTGTCCTATAGTTTCTCGGAGTCTTGGGTCTCCACTCTTGAGGATTGGCAGAATGGTATGTTCTGTCCATCTAGTAGGGAAACCTTAACTCATAGCTCTATTAAATATGTGTTCTAGCAATGGGAGCAAGATGTCCTAGGTCTACATCCAGAGTACGTATATGCAGATGGTTGTCAAGGAACTAGTGGATCCTCCATATAATACCAGTTAATGCCTAGGATCCATGTCTAGACCATAGAAATGAAGGTGAGCCTAATTGATCCTAGATCTATGTCCAGGCCACAGCTATCATGACTATGGATGGTTGTCCATGAGCTAATACTTATGACTGGATTTGTAAGCCTAGAGTTTCTTGCTTTATGAATGAATGAATAAATAAATAAATAAATAAATAAATAAATAAAAAGAAACTAAGTACCTAAATAGAAAAATAATAAATAACTTCATGGTTGTGAATTTTATATCTAGAAAAATTAACATTTGGGGATTGGCAGGATTTGCTGAGTTGTCCTCAGAGCTGATTAATGCAGCCCGGGCACATTGTGAGCTGATCATAGTCACAAAGTAGGTACAATGCGATTGTTGATATGGTACGATGTATTCTTTTATCTTAAGGGGGTGGGTGATATCCTTCTCGGTTTTAGGTTCTTGGAGGCTCTGAAGAGAGACATATCAGGAAGAGGGGTTGAAAGGCAGCTCCAACTTTTGTGCAACACGTATGCACTGTCGTTGGTAGATTCCCATGCTGGAGACTTTCTTTTGACAGGGTATCTAACTAGTGAACAAGTTGATCTAGCAAAATGTCAACTAAGGAACCTTTTTGCTCAGGTGTGTTCACAATGTTCAATATATACATATAGAATGAGAACTTTCTGCAAACATTTATAGCCTTATGAAAGCAAATATCAAGTGTTGGTGAATCTTTATGTTTCACACCATAAGATTCTGATATAAATAAGAAAAATGGATTACAGAAAAGATTATTAACTTGAGTATGTACTTATGTCTACAATTTATATTGTCTCATATTCGCGTACAAATTTCATTGTTAATGATTCAGATACGTCCAAATGCGGTATCATTGGTTGATTCCTTCGACTATACAGATCACTACCTAGGCTCTGCCTTAGGTCGCTATGATGGCAATGTTTATAGCACATTGTACAAGGAGGCTTGGAAGGATCCCTTGAATGAACTGCCTGTCACGGAAGGTTACAATGAGTTCATTAGGCCAATATTAATGAAAGGGCTCCAACTTTCTCAATCTAGAATGTGAAAGAATGACACCCTTACATTACTTGTGTAAATCAAAAATCCTTTCTACTTGGATGGGACTAATAATTTTACCTCAAGATTAAAGCTTGGAAAAGGTGGATAGTCAAATGAAATAGTGTCATTATTATTAAATGTGAATGCTGATGTCATTTTTATATTTCGTTATTAGCTTGGAAAAGGTGGATATAAGCTTATTTTTATACTTCGTTATTATTAAATGTGAATGCTGATGTTGAAAAAATAGTGTCATTCTCTTGTGTTGAGCTACATGCTTTTCGTTGCGAGTTGTTTGGCTATGGAACCATGCAACACTAATGATGTGTCTTGATGGCACGATCTTTTGGGATTCGTCATGATTCATGAGAATTTGGATCAAACAGCTTCAAGACATGATTCTATGTTTTGCATACTTCGAAGGATCCTTTTGACAGGCCATAATCATAAGCAAGGTACTCTTCTTGCGGATTCACATCAACATGCATTGTCTTATTCCCTGTTTTGCTAGACCATACAAAGTGGCATGTTTTCTTTTGTGAGAACCTTTCCAACATCATATTGAAATATTCGAAGGGATTCTGAGCCAATATAGAAATTTAGGAACAGTGTGAAGAATCACACTATTAGAGAACTTCTTAAAGGTAGTGTTAAATTGGATTATTTTCAATTAACAACCTTTTGTCATTATTTCTAAAAGCATATGAAACAATATGTACACAAATGGACAAGTTCATTTTTGACTCTCGTGAATGATTTATCTCTATTTTGATAGCACAAGCTCAAAATTGTTATGATAATGCTAAAGGATTGGTACTTGTCATTTTCATCACGCTTATAGAAGAGATAAGTGTTAGAGAATGGTATGTACATGGCTGTAAAACTTTGCCAAATGTATGTACATGGAATATGTAAATTGTAGCACATTTGATTTGTGAGGTTTGGTTCAATAATCTTTTCCGAGCATAAGAAGAACATAAACTGCTCCTATTTTGTCCACATATGAAGGCACTAATGGTGCAGTTGCTACAATTGGACAATCCCCTAAAATTCAACAACAAAGATGGGATTCTTGTGATGCATAAGCATTAGCTCTTATAGCTCTTTCTTAAAAAGGTTTGTCATTTCATCATATAGTAAATATTCAGTTACGTTTGTCCGATTAAGTGCGCCATTCTATTGGTTGTGTTTTTTCTATAGGCCAAAATCCAAATAAAAATATTTACACTCTGTCATGAGAAAATTGATGGAATTATATTCACTCCTAGTTACAATACTTTCCTGGGACCAAAAAATAGCTACCATACTTCACTAAAACTCCAACAATTCTCTTTGGAACAAAAGATTGAACCTTGAAAGTTTGTACACCGAAGGTAGACTTCCCAATATTTCTAACAAGCTATAACTCACTACATTTAGGGAACTTTGTGTGTGTCAACTTCCTTGCACAAAACAAACTAATACTATCCAAACAGACAACTTGCATCTATATCTATGTTTCAAACATATACAATTTTGAATATATAGAATTTAGGCTAGAGGGCTTTCGATGTCAATGTACTAAAAAATAATGAACATTTTAAAACTCTAATTATACTCAAATTAAGGCTTACAAGAGTAGAAACATGATGAGGTATATTAAACCAAGTGAGGGTGTTCAAACCTAGATTATGCATTCCCAATGAGAGCCTATAAAATACCCAAAAACTCCGAGAGATATAACACTCTACAATGCTCTACTTATATTGTGCTCCAAAAAAGTTTGTGGAATTTGATTTCAAAAGTTGCTTCGAACTTCCCCCATACTTGAGCTTGCTAGAGTTCTAATGAAAATTCCATCAAATCAAATTGAAACCATGTTCCAAACATTCAAAAACAATGATATCATCAACAAAAATCAGATTTTTAAGTAGTTCTCTATTTCACACAAAAAACATGTAAGGTCATTTGCCTACTTTTAGCTATACACTTCGAAATAATGGAATAATTTGCCTCTTGAATGATTCTATGAGCACTCAATAAAGCTGATTTTACTTTCTTTGCTTTTTCTAGATCTAAATAAGTTGTTGTCATGATCAAATTGAGCATGAGTTCACTATAAATGACATGTTGCAACACTTCAAGAATAACCACATCTTCCTGTTGAGAATCAAACTCAACTTCCCTAGTGTGGGAACACACCTTAGGAGCATCCAAGTGTGTGAATACCCCACCACTTTGTATCATAACTAGTGTGTCATAGAAGTTAATTCTTATGACATATAGTTAGTAGGCAGTTGAGACATCACCTCTTTCTTAAGTGGTAGCAGTAGTGAGAGCGTATAGAGAGAAGGTGACTACATAAGCACCTTCTCCTCTTCTTTGTAAAAGTGTTGTTGGTCATTCTTGTTAATATACAATTTTCTAGTTTTATGTATACTTGTGTTTCTCACTCTCTCTCTCTCATACACACACACACACACACACACACACACACACATCACTTCCGCTGCACAAAATCGTTTCCGATTCTTTACACTTCCCTTAAACCTCCATGCATATGTTGCATATCAACAAGCTCATAATTTGGATTTACGTTTTCATCATATGCAAGTGGTTCATTGGCATTGGAAGCTTGTGCTATAACTTCATTAATCTCTTCAAGGAGATTTTAATAAAGTTTTCTTTATTGATTTGCATCTATATTGACACATTCCATGATTTCATCTCAAATTTAATCTACATTGTGTGCATTTTCAAACAAATTGCAGTTACATAACAAAGCAACAAGATCATTAATGCATTCATCTAATAATGAGATTGATAACATCTAACAAATGTGTTGACTTTCAAAACACTAAACCAATAGAAGCTCAATGTATCTTGGAATTAATAAAAAAGAAAAACATGTTTCATCCATATTGTAAACCGATCTAGGATCATACTTATTGACTATTGCATAGAGCCTTTCCAAAGAGGCCAACAATTCAGGGTTATTTTGATCAATTGCCCCCCCTTCACCATACAAACTCACACTATTCAAACATTTGTGATGACAAATTTTCTAGAACAACCCTAAGTTTCCTTTAAATCATCACCAGAAATATTCATTTGTGTAGTCAATCATCAAGCCTTCATCTAATAACTAAATTATAGAATCAAGAAAATTAAAGTGTTTCGATTCAATGGTGACCTTAGCATTATGTAAGAGGATTCTTAAGGTTCAACAATCCCATACATCATGGTTCCTTCAGAAGGCATTATTAAAGGAGTTTGAAGATAAGGGTGTGACAAGAACAAGTAAATCCGAGTTTGACAAATGGCTTGCAACCAAGAAAACCTTGAAAGTGCTATGATGAGATTCCTTGAGTTTCAATGTCGCTTCACTCAACTATCGGGACAAGCTCAAAGATTGGTGGGGGTGAACAAGGTGCCAATGTTCTTGAAGTCTGTTGATCATGATTGTAAAAAGAATAGCATATGCAGAAGCTAATATAGAACCATAGCTGGCTAGCCGGACAACAGAAGACAGTTAGGTAAAACACAGAAGATGGATAATACATAGTATGTGGAGAGAGAGAGAGCATGCAACAAAATTATATTAAAAAATAATAACACTCTATACAAGATGATGTGCTCACTGAGCACCTTTTATACAAGTCCTCCAAAGGACTGACACAAGTACTGACTAGTACTTCAATGCTCATAAAAGAGCTACTGACACTAACCACCTAAAATATTCCTATTACTAAAAATAGGAATATAGGCCATAACGGCTTGCCAGCTTCTTCAACCGCTCAAGCATTCTGCTTCTCCAACCGATCCTCCTACCTGACTTGATTGCTATGGGCATGCCCATATCCCGTGGTAAGTTTTACCGTAGTATTCTATACACATTGTCGTGCCTTTTGGCTCCGGATCATTGCGTGAGTTGGGTGGGAACCACTGAGGTTTTGGACTAGGAGAAAAGAAAATTCTAAGGCAATTAAGAATATGAAATATATTGTAAGAAAGAAAGATATGAAAAACTCGTGAATCCCACGAGTATAGTGTATTAGTGAGTACTCAGATTAAGAGAGAAAAATAGTTAGCAAATTCATGAATCCCACGAATATATTATATTAATCAACCCTTGTAAAATAATCAACAACACCATACATCTTTCTCTCCTCCTTATATAAAGATGGAAGAGGCTAAGCATAGCTTCATGCTTTTTCTAAAGTGTTCATGCACAATAAATGTGCATGAGTTGCTTTTTACACTATGCTTTTATTTCCTAAATATAGTGCTCATGCTCGCTAGATGTGCACGAGTAATATTTTATTGGTTTACATTTTTCTTATAAATAAAGTATTCACGCACTCTAAAAATGCATGACTTACCTTTTTAATAAAGGTAGGCGTAAATAAAGGTCTTATAGGTATTAAATCTATATTTAGAATACTAAGGATAAGTTAGTACAATGGTAAGGTTGGGGTTTGTCTACAGGGAGGTATAGGGTTTGAATCTTGCCCTATGCATGTAATAAATATTTTATTTTATTTATTATACGTACTTTAAATCAGATATAGTATTTTACATATTTCACGTAGTGTGTGATTCACACTACAACACTCGCCCCCTCCGAACTCGCACATCCTCCGGTATGTGCCGAAGTCCCCGATGCTTGCTATTCACCTTCATCCGAAGCTTCCTCCGATTCTCTCCTTAAGTTGACTATGAGTTGTAATCCACTTTCTTCACTTTCCGCATCATCGCGATCTTCGTTCGATTGCTCCTCCTTGTCGGTCTTGTCTAGGATCACATAGGGTTCTTCATCAGTCCACTTCTTGAAAATCTTCACCCGTTTCCCAGCTATAGGCACTCGAAGCATTGTTCCATCCAACTCGCATAGTCGGTAAGTTCCGTTGTTGAAAACTTTCCGAACCTCGTATGGCCCGAACCACCTTTTCGCGAACTTCCGCATCGTTGTATGTTGATGATCCAAACTACTGTCGTAGATAATCACCCAATCTCCTTCTTCAATCTTCCGCGGTTGTAGTCGGTGCTTTGTGTCGAACCGGCTTTTATTCCGGAATCGCGCTTCTTGTTGTCGGCGTATTGCTTACGCCATGCCATGTCTTCCGGTCTTCCCTCTAGTTGTCGTATCTGGACCGCTAGTAGTTCTTCCCGGCTCATCTCTTCCTTCCATGGTAGCACTGTCCATGTCGTGATCGCGGTTTCCGTTGGCATTACCGGTGCTTGTCCGGTCATGAGTTCTGCCGGCATGTAACCGGTTACGGAGCTATGCGTCGTCCGATCCACCCATAGTGCATACGGAAGCATCTGCGGCCAATCCTTCACCCTTCCATCACATGCCTTCGCAAGTGCTTTGACGATCGGACTATGTCCTCGTTCGATCTTCCCGTTGGCTTCCGGATTGTATGCCATTGTCAGTGTTAACTGAACTCCATGTTTGGCGAAGAATCCCCTAACTTTGTCAGAGTCAAGTTCTCCCCGATCCGCAATCACTTGTCCTATGTGTTAACCGTTCTGTTGGAAACACATTCGATATGCCTACAAGCTATCGATATCAAGGGAAGTGTAACGTGAAGACTTGTGCATGGAGGTGTCGTTAGGGGAAGAACACGGAGAGCATACCCGGAATAGAGCCCGGGTTGTATACGTAGTTGAGACCTTAGAAATGACGGCACACAGATGAAACAACAAGAGCTAATAGATATATATTACTGCAACAGTTAGCGATGATTACAAAAACACGGCCCACAGCCGGTAGCCTTACAAAGCTCTTATATCTATAAAAACGACCTCGCCTAGGCTCTCGATATCTCTCCCCTGATGAGGTACGCAGACCTCGGTTTATATACTTCTTTTCCTTCATACAACGCCGAGCGGTCGGCTGACTATGAGGCTCGAAACTCGGCGTTTACCTAACTCTCCCTTACCTACTCGCCTTACCTCCGGCGTATTACATTTAACTAATTTTTATTTTTGGCCTACGGACAACACCTGGCACACCCGTGGGACAGGACTTTGTCCGTCGGATCCACGGTTTCCCATGGATTTGGCAAAACAACACGAATTACAAAAAATTGGCCGTTCCTACGAGGGTTGATAGGTTGGTTTTATTCCTCTTCCAATATGCCGAGGATATCCTCGGGGGCGTGGGGTTGGGTTGGCTGCTCGGTCAGGCGCGCCGGTGATGGAGGTTGTGTTGCCGATTTGGGGATGGCGGTGTCGGCGTGTGTGCCCTCCTCTGTTGAGACCGATTTAGGCAGGGTCGGGTTTATAGTCTGTGGCTCCGGTGGGATGTGGACGTTGGTAGGAGGTAAGTCCTCTGGTTTAACCGCCGCGGTGAGTGGCTCGGTTGGGATGTGCAGGTCGGTAGGGGTAGGTTCTTCTGGTCGAGCTGCCGTGGGGAGGGACTCGGTTCCTTCCTCGGTGTTTGTGGGAGCTTTGTGACTCTCGATAGCGAGTCGTTCCTCCTCGTACGCTTCGGCTTCTAAACAAAACACCATTAGATCGTCGTTGAATTCCTCCAAGAGTTGCTCGATGGCCGCGGTGTGGGATGTTGCCAAGGTATGATATTCTTCTGTTAAGTCTTCACGGAGGGTCTGGATGCTGGTGTCATCCATCTTGTAAAACCCCCGGCCCTCCTTTCGTCAGTTTTCGGCATCCGCGCGTAGTATGTGTAGGTCTGCGGCTTGGGCTGACCACTCCTGCCAGACATGGTCAAGCGTTTCTTTGATCTTCGTGGTGAATTGTTGGCGATACTTGTGGATTAGGATCTTGATTTTGGTATCATCCATGCCGATGCTCGCGCGGTGAACTTCCAGTGCCTCCCTTGCGGCCTTGGCTTCTGCTTGGCTTTTGCAGGCAAAGAGTGCTAAAGTAGCTTGATTATCTTTTGCTTTTTCCGTGATAAGCGCAATGGTCTGCTCATAACGGTTGGTGAGCTGAGCTACAGTTTCGTCCCTTTCCTGTCGCTAGGCGTCCCAGTGTTGTTCTTTGACGGCGATGTGCTCGGATTGCAACTGGTGATATGCGTCGGAATTTTTTGCTTGTTGCTCCTCCGAGATTCTCCACTTCTGCAAATGTTCGTTGGCCATGTCATGGAAGGCGCACTGATGACGACGCAATTCCTGGTTGTCGGCGAAGAGCTCTTGTTCCCGTTGGCTATTCCGCTCGGTTTCTTTGATGAACCGTTCCTTAGCCTCAGTGATAGAGACTTGGAGGGTCATCACCTCTCGTTCTTGTGCTTCAAGTGCGGCCAACCTTTCAGCAAGCAATCACTTGAGGTTCGCTTCACGGCTCGCGGCTCGTTCTCGTTGTTGGGCAAGAATGTTGTTGTGATTCTGTTCGGCCAACTCGGCCAGAGCGATCTGGGCCTGAAGCTCCTCCTGGTAATCCCTAAGGGGAGGCCCTATCTGCGTTGTCGTTTGCTGGAGTTGGGCCGAGGACTCCCTGTATGTCTGTGTCGCTCGTTCTATGACGACCAGAGGTGGTGGCGTTTGCGTCGAGGCTTGGCTGGTTTGGGGGTGCGGGCTGATATCTGAGCGTGACGATGGCTCACTTGTCTGTACCGAGTCTGTCATTGTGCTGGCCTCGGCTGTGGCTACCGTGGGGTGGGCGGTGTCGTCTTTGGTATCTTCAGCACTCGGGCTGGGGTTCGGAAGAATGGCTGGTGAGACAGCTTCACTCGGCGCAAGGAGGATTAAGGGCGGTTGTTGCTGTGTGAGTGTCACCAGTTTCTCCTCGACGGCTTTCCATAGGTCGGTAGCCCGTTTGGCTTGCTGATGCGCCGTTTTGATACGTCGGGCCATGTCCTTGGCAGCCCGAGTAGTGTGGTGTAGATTGCGATATGCCTCGACTAAGGCCATGTTCAGATCCGGTAGTTCCATGAGGAGCGAAGCATTCTGTACTTGCTTCTTCCGTCCTATCTTTTGTAAGGTTCGATCCTCATGAGGTTCGATTTCACCCATTAGAGCGCATTGAATCATCTTTGTTTCGGCGTGCTCCTCGGCCATACGAGCGGCGGCAGCTACTTGGGCGCGCGCGAGGAAATCCATTAACTCATAAGTTGTGCCTAGTCGAAGTAGGGCACTGAACTTGTATGCCTCTGCGGGGAGATCTTTGTACCCGAGGACTTCCTCCTCTGATATTTGCGTTTTTTGGCCATGCTCAATCGTTCCGACTTGGAGCCATGACTCCGCTGGTACTATGTCCATGGAGGGTGGGCTAGCCTCTTTTGATTTCTAACGTTGGTCGCCTTCGGTTTCTGTGGTTGCCTTTTGAATGATACAACGTCTTTTTGGCGGTTGATCCTGTGCGTCCGGGGCCGGTGGTGTTGGCTCCTCGGCCTATTTCCTCTTCTACTGCTGGATGGCCGAGGGCTGCTGGCTTGTGGGCCGTGGGCTCGGTTGTGGAGAGGTCATTGATGTCCTTGGTGGCCTCTGGTGTATGGTGACATCCTTGGGGATGGCCTCCTCGGCCTCATCCCATTCGACACGGGTTGCTGTTACCGCCCATTGTCTTTGTGTTTTTGGTGGGGGTGGGGCCGAGGCGGAAGCGGGGTTCCGAATGCTTGAGGGAGGTGGAGAAGATGAGGAGTCTTCCCATTCATCCTGAGTTATTTCCAAAAACTTCCCGCGTTGTTTCCTTGGTGGGGGTGGAGAGGTCAAGATGCGATGAGGGGAAACCGAAGGAGGTGGGTAGAGGACTTTAAGGAAGTGATTGATCACAAGCAACAAACGCTTACCGGTTTGGAAGGAGTTGAGTGCCGCACGGATTACTTCGCCTGTGATGATTCCCCAGTCGATTTTGTTTCCCTCGTAGGCACTGATAATGATCGCCACTTTGCTTTGTGGCATATTGGTAGGGTTGGTATGCACGAACGCGTACTCCATCAGGATGCGAGTGAGTTCTCTGAATGCCTTGTTGGATCCCTCGTAAGTGCGGTAGGCTTTACCAGATATGGAATACGCACCAAAGTATTCCTTCAGGGTCGTGGAAGGGAAAATCTCGACCTCATGATCACCTCCTCGTTTCAGGTCCAAGGCAACACGAATCATATTGTTGGTGACTGTGTCCGGGTGGATTCGGTGTGCGACCGCTTGGGCACCTGGGTGTGCAGGGGCATCGATCACCTTTAAATAACCACCCAATCCTCGTTCTTGAAGCCAGGAGCGGGTTTCTTGTGAAGCTGCAAGAGGCATAATGGACTCGGGGTTTTGCTGTGTGGAAGATTGGGGAAGGAGGATTTGACTAGGCCGACACAGAGTGAAGGAAGGAGATGGTTGTGGTCCGGCAGAGGGGCTACGAGGGCAAGAGAGGGCTTGTGAGCAAGAGTGGTGGGAGTGATGAATGCGTTGAGAGCGAGAGGAAGCTTGAGAGCGTGGGAGCGATGAAAGCTGGGTGTGCAAGAAAACGTTTGTGTGTGGGGTGGGGTTGGGGTAACTAATTTTTAGCGAGTGCCTAGGGTTTTGTGCATGAAGAGGAGCATGGAGATTCTTGGGCGTGGATGCCATAATAGGATATTATGGCCACGTGTCCTAGGAAGTTAGTGCTTTGCTTTGGATGCTGTGCATGTGCCTTTAAATACTTAAGTGAATGTGAAAGTGACTAATGTGTGCCTCTAAACATGACGTGATTTGGGTGATGTGGTAGGTGGTGTAGGTGGAACTAACTAATTGCTAAAACTATGCCTAATCCTACCTAATGTCTACTTTGGGAGGCTAGTGGGTTCTTACCGAGGGGGACGTGTGGCCTCCTTCGTGGCCTTGTCCGTGCCGTGAGACTCAACAAAAGGGTTGGCTGGGGTATTTCCCTGGTACGGTCGTAGTCGGAATCCATTCACCTAGCTTTTGACAATTTCCCCGGCGAGGGTGCCGAGCTGGAACATGTCGAGACTCGTGGGTAGAAGATAGAGTGAGAGCGAGAGCGAGAGCGAAAGAGAGAGGGTGTGTCTGTGTGTGCGTGAGAGAGAGAGAGTGAGAGAGATAGAGTAAGAGAGAGAGAGTTAGAGAGATAAGACTTGAAATAGAAATGAGATTATATTATGATGAAACAAGATTACAATGAGTAGGCTAAGGGCTAAAGACTGGTGTTGAACCGAATGAGTTGAAACGAATGTATAGACAATTATTTATAGGTCCTTATGGAGTAATCTAGAATGTTCTAGAATATTTTAGATTTTATGATAAGAAATATAATCATGAAATATTAAAGGATGTTCTAGAATAATCTAGAATGTTCTAGAATGTTCTAGAATATTCTAATATCTTGTAATAACTAGAAACATAATTATTATAATCAAACAATATATATGTTATTACAATGGTTAAGGGTTCAACACATAGAACAAGAAGTCGTGGGTTCGATTCTTGATAACCAAAATATTGTCTTCATGACAGAACGTGCCGTTAAACTCGTCAATAATCCAAAAGGGGCCGGTCCATCGAAATCGTAACTTTCCTGGCATAGCATCGAGTTGCATCTGGAAAACGAGGACCAATTTGCCTATGGTCAGTTCTTGTTCCAATCCCTTCCGATGTCGGTCCGCAAAGGCTTTCCGTTGGCGTTGGCACTGTTCAAGTTGGGCCATGCTCGGTACTCGGTTCTCGCCAAGTTCGAGGAGTTGTTCCAGCCTCAATTGTTCGGATTGGGCCTCGGGAAGCCGTGCTTTAACTTGAACTTGGAACTCGATGGGCATAACGGCTTCGAGATCGAAAGCCATCCGAAAGGGGGTGGATTGAATGCTCATTTTGAATGTCGTGCGATAAGCTCATAGTGCACTCTAGAGCGTGTCATCCCAATCGGTGCGGTTCTCGTTGACGATCTTCTTCAGGATTGTTTGGAGAATTTTGTTAGTCAATTCTGCCAATCCGTTTGCATGCGGGTAGTATAGCGTACTTTTCTTATGTACCACTGTGTAGTGAGTCGTAAGCTCGTGTATTTTATGGTTTATAAAGTGCCCACCTTGGTCACTAACGAGCTCAATTGGGCATCCATAACGGCACCAGAGATGTTCGTACACGAATTTGGCCGTGGATGCTGCCGTGTTGTCTCGTAAAGCCTTTGCCTCGACCCATTTTGTGCAGTAGTTTGTGGCCACGATGATATATACTTATTACCGGTTCGGGCCACAGATGGTTTGAAGGGTCCCACAAAATCTAACCCCCATTTTTGAAATGGTTCCAATGGAAGAATGGGTTGGTGTGGCATTCGAGCTTGTTCCATCGGCTGTCCCAACCATTGGCACAAGTCGTATTGTTGGCAGAACTCGTGGGCATCCTTTTTCGTTGTAGGCCACCATAACCCACTCTACCATACTTTCCTTGCCGTGGCCTCTCTAGCTGTTGGAATTACGGTCCCTTCGGATGGGATGGTCGGATGTCGGAGATGAATGCCGACAAGCCCGGTTTCGGTTTCGGAACCGGATGAGGAAGACCCCGACTTCGGAGCCGGATGACGAATGTACCCGGAGAGCGATCCGAATGCAGGGACATATCCGTGAATATGTCTGCTATGGGCCCCTGAGGCTATAGTTGTAAATAGCCCCAAAGTCATATATGTATAAATATGACTTAGGGCAAACTGTTTTAGTGTTGCTTATCATTTTTCTGTTTTTCCACTCAAGAGGAGTGAAGAGGAAGCAGCCGTGAGAGAGAGAGAGATAGAGCGCGAGAGAGGAAGAGGACGACGCCTCTGTGTATTTCCGCCGCCTGTGGCGAGGACAGCGAGCTCAAGGTCGTCGCCTTGGAGCTCGCCATTGTATACTTCTCTTTGTATAGTGTTGTTTGGAGTCTTGTACTCCCGTGGTTTTTCCCATCTAGGGTTTTCCACGTTAATCCCTGTGTACTCGTGTGTTTCTCTCTTTGGTTCCTATTTTCTGCTGCATTGATCCGCGATTACTCGGTTGTGGCCGAGCGGTGAAGGTGAATCGAAGCGTCGATTCCCAACAATCTGGTATCAGAGCGAGCTGTTGCAGAAAATGGAAGGCGGCGGCAGCGGGCAGCCGGGGATGATGGTGCTGAATGCGCAGAATTACGCCGACTGGAAGATCAAGATGGAGGATCTTCTGATTGTTCGGGACCTGTACGAACCGATTGACAGGTCGGAAATACCGAAGGGGGTACTTGAGTCGGAGTGGAAGCTCCTGAACCGGAAAGCCGTTGCAACGATCCGACAATATGTCGATGTAAGCGTCCTACAACATGTGGCGAACGACACCAACGCATATGAGATGTGGAAGAAGCTGTCGGGCCTCTACGAGAGGAAGAATGCGTTGAACCGGACCTCCCTGATGAGGAAGATAGTGAACCTCAAGTACCGGGACGGCGAGAGTATGGTTGAACACGTAAGCACGTTCATGGGATTCGTGAACCAGCTTGCGGCGATTAAGTTCCCGTTGGAGGATGCAATGCAAGCCATCATCCTGATGTGTACATTGCCGGAAAGCTGGGAGAACTTGGTGGTGACTCTCAGCACCTCCTGCACCGAAGATAACTTGTCCTTACAAACGGTAAAGACAAGTATTTTGAACGAAGAAGCGCGTCGGAGAGATAAAGAACCGGCCTCCGACTCGAAGGCGCTGCTTACCGAATCGGATCGGGGAAGACAATGGAACCGGAGTCCGCAAAGACGGGAGAAGTCGGGGACCCGGTCGCAGTCAAGAGGAAGGCCCACATGCTTCCACTGTGGGAAGCCGGGGCACTTCCGAAAGAATTGTCGGCATTACCGAAAAGACAACGGAGCCGACGACACCGATTCGAAGAAGTCACCGGAGAGAAACGGTGCATACCGGGGAGCCACGGACCGGAGAGGTTCGGATCGGCGAGGGCAGGACCGGAAAGGAACAACGGCACTCGCGGCAAGTGAGGAAGAAATCATGCTCATCACCGAAGAAGGTGAACTAAACATTGCCGGCGATGAGACAACCTGGGTGGTCGATTCCGGAGCATCGTTCCACCTGACCCCGGAGAGAAGATACTTCTCATCCTACACAGCCGGTGAGCATGGCTGTGTTCGGATGGGAAATGAAGGTACGTGCCGGATTGCCGGCATCGGAGACGTGTGGTTGACAACCCCGACCGGATGCAAAATGCTGCTGAAGGATGTCCGACACGTTCCGGAGGTTCGATTGAACCTGATTTCGGCCGGGAGGCTAGACGATGAAGGCTACACAGGTAGCATCCGGAACGGCGTAATGAAGTTCAGCAAGGGGAGCCTGATAGTGGCTCGGGCCCGGAAAGACAACACACTGTACCTGATGAATGCCCGGTTATGTCCGGAAGAGCTGAATGTGGCAGCCGACACTGCCGGTGAGCTGTGGCACAAAAGATTGTGCCACATGAGCGAGAAGGGGATGAAGAGGCTTGCAAAAGACAACCTTATTCCAGTGAAGCATGTGCACCTGGAGAAGTGCACCGATTGCCTGGCCGGTAAGCAGAACCGAACCTCCTTCCACTCAAGGCCACCGACGAGACGTAGCGCACCATTGGAGTTGGTGCACACTGATGTGTGTCAGGTAGAAACGAAGTCACATGGCGGAGCCCAGTACTTCGTAACTCTCATAGATGATCATAGCCGAAGACTGTGGACGGCACCGATGAAGACAAAGGACCAAGTGTTGTCCGTCTTCAAAGAACTCCACGCGAGAGTGGAAAGAGAATCCGGCAAGAAGCTGAAAGCGATACGAGCGGATAACGGAGGGGAATACCGGGGGCAGTTCCAGGAGTACTGTCGCTCGAAGGGAATCCGACTCGAGTTTACTGTGCCGAAGACGCCGGAACTGAACGGGCTGGCCGAGAGGATGAACCGGACCATAATGGAGAGGGTCCGGAGTATGCTGGCGCATGCGAAATTACCCAAGGGATTTTGGGCTGAGGCAATGTCGACGGCGACATATGTGATAAATAGATCACCCTCAGTACCTTTGGACGGAGACACGCCGCAGAGAGTGTGGACCGGTAGGGAAGTATCCTACCGGCATCTGAAGGTGTTCGGGTGTCTCGCATACGTGCATGTGGCAAAGGACCGGAGAGGAAAGCTAGATCCAAAGACCCGGCCATGCATATTCCTCGGTTACGGCGACGACGAGTTCGGCTACCGAGTATGGGACCCGGTCGACAAGAAGATATTCAGGAGTCGAGACATCATCTTCATGGAGGACAAGACACTCGCCGACTGGGAGTCGGAGAAGAAGATGAAGAGCTCCAAGTCGACCGGTGAGGATCAACTCTACGAGGAGCAGTCCCGACCGGCAAGGGACCGGTTAGCACTCGAGGATCCGGCCGAAGACGGTGAAGAAACAGAACCGGCCGAAGAAGATGAAAATGATACCGGAACCGGCCCCGATCCCGAAATGGATTCGGATGAAGAAGAATCGGAAGAACCGGTTACCGAAGCTCCGAAACGGAGATACCCTCTAAGAGAGAGAAGGCCCCCCCGGAGATTTCCGGAACCAGAGCACGTGTTGCTAACCGACGAGGGGGAGCCGGAGAGCTTTGAAGAAGCGAAGCATGACACCCAGAGCCGCAGGTGGTTGAGTGCCATGCAGGACGAGATGGATTCCCTGCATGAGAACCACACATATGAACTTGTGGAGTTGCCGAAAGGAAAGCGGGCACTTCGAAACAAGTGGGTGTTCAAGCTGAAACCGGGAGATGCCGGAAACCCCCCGAGATACAAAGCCAGGATCGTGGTGAAGGGGTTTCAGCAGAAGAAGGGCGTCGACTTCGACGAGATATTTGCCCCGGTAGTGAAGATGACCTCCATCCGGACGGTGCTGAGCATAGCGGCAAGCATGGACCTCGAGGTAGAACAGATGGACGTGAAGACGGCATTCCTTCACGGTGACCTCGATGAAGAGATCTACATGCAGCAACCGGAAGGATTCGAGAAGAAAGGGAAGGAGCACCTGGTATGCCGATTGAAGAAGAGCCTTTACGGACTGAAGCAGGCTCCCCGGCAATGGTACCGAAAGTTCGACTCCTTCATGACCGACGAAGGGTACCTCAAAACGCAGTCCGACCACTGCGTGTTTGTGAAGAAGTTCGAAGGAGGAGACTTTCTAATACTCCTCCTGTACGTGGACGACATGTTGATCGTCGGACGGGACCAGGTCAAGATACGGATGCTGAAGAAGGCTCTTCACCGAACCTTCTCAATGAAGGACCTGGGTCCGGCGAGACAAATACTAGGGATGCACATCATCCGGGACCGGAAGAAGAAGCAGTTGTGGCTGTCACAGGAGAAGTACGTGACGAAGGTGCTTCACCGGTTCAACATGTCGGAAGCAAGACCGGTCGGATCGACCCTCCCAGCAAACTGCAAGCTGTCCAGCAAGCAAAGTCCCAAGACAAAGGCTGAAAAGGAGGATATGATGAAAGTGCCGTATGCCTCAGCCGTCGGGAGCTTGATGTACGCCATGGTGTGTACGAGACCGGACATAGGATATGCAGTCGGAGTGGTGAGCCGGTACATGAGCAATCCCGGCAAAGAGCATTGGAACGCGGCCAAGTGGATACTCCGATACCTGAAGGGCACGGCAAACGTGTGCTTCCGATTCGGCTCCGGTAAGCCCGAACTCGACGGCTTCACCGATTCGGATATGTCGGCTGATGCAGATACCAGCCGGTCCACATCAGGGTATGTGATGACGTATGCAGGGGGAGCTGTTTCGTGGCAGTCGAGGCTGCAGAAGACGGTTGTGTTGTCAACCACGGAGGCGGAGTACATGGCAGCTGTTGAAGCCGGCAAGGAAATAATATGGATGAAGGACTTCATTAGAGAGCCCGGTATCCGGCAGGAGGAGTACCGACTCTACTGCGACAGTCAGAGTGCAATCCACCTTGCGAAGAACGCGGCCTATCACTCCCGGACGAAGCACATCCAGCGAAGATATCACTGGATCCGGGAAAGGATAGAAGACAAGGAGTTCGTGCTGACAAAGATCCACACGGACGAGAACGGGTCGGATATGCTGACCAAGGTGCTCACACCCGACAAGCTGGAAGCATGCCGGAAGAGGATCGGATTGGAAAGACATCCCATGCCGAAGTGAAGGGGGAGTTTGTTGGAATTACGGTCCCTTCGGATGGGATGGTCGGATGTCGGAGATGAATGCCGACAAGCCCGGTTTCGGTTTCGGAACCGGATGAGGAAGACCCCGACTTCGGAGTCGGATGACGAATGTACCCGGAGAGCGATCCGAATGCAGGGACATATCCGTGAATATGTCTGCTATGGGCCCCTGAGGCTATAGTTGTAAATAGCCCCAAAGTCATATATGTATAAATATGACTTAGGGCAAACTGTTTTAGTGTTGCTTATCATTTTTCTGTTTTTCCACTCAAGAGGAGTGAAGAGGAAGCAGCCGTGAGAGAGAGAGAGATAGAGCGCGAGAGAGGAAGAGGACGACGCCTCTGTGTATTTCCGCCGCCTGTGGCGAGGACAGCGAGCTCAAGGTCGTCGCCTTGGAGCTCGCCATTGTATACTTCTCTTTGTATAGTGTTGTTTGGAGTCTTGTACTCCCGTGGTTTTTCCCATCTAGGGTTTTCCACGTTAATCCCTGTGTACTCGTGTGTTTCTCTCTTTGGTTCCTATTTTCTGCTGCATTGATCCGCGATTACTCGGTTGTGGCCGAGCGGTGAAGGTGAATCGAAGCGTCGATTCCCAACACTAGCGTAGTGTCTGCAGACGATTCCTAGGTGGGCCTCTTGGAGGATGGCCTTCTTTTCGAATTGTTGAATGGCCCGACGCCATATTCCGTCCAAGCCTTTGTGATAGAGGATGTCAGAAACTAGACAAAAGTTGCGGCTACGTACTGCTAGTCGTTTCCGACATCAAGGGCCATGTGGTCGGGAGGCAAGCCCGTACTAAGGAAATGGGTCATCTCCGTGATCCATTCATCTTCTTTGTCGTCTGGCAGCATTGTGAGATGAAATAAGCCAGCATCGGGGAAATTGTCATACGTGGGCTCGACAGGGTCTCCTGACTCGAGGCGGCTTAGGTAGTCAGCGACGGCGTGTTGGAATCCGGGTCGATGCTGTATATGAAAATCAAACTCTTGTAATAGGAGCATCCATTGAGCCAGTCGACCTGTCAGGGCTTGTTTATTGACCAGGTAAAGGAGGGTCGAGTGATCGACGTGAAATGTGAATTTTCGGCCTAAGACGTAATGCCGAAATTTACTAATGTTGTAGATCATACCGAGGGCCTCCCGTTCGGTGGTTGAATAGTTCTTTTCCGCGGCCGAGAGACGTCGGCTAGCATAATACACTGGCCGATACCAATTTGGGGGCGTGCATTGCATCAGTGCGCTCTCGATGGCAATATCTGATGCGTCCACGAAGACGTGAAAAGGTTCTAACCATCTTTCAATTCTTGGTAAGACTCATCCTCGATTGAAGTTCATTGAAAGGGAAGTCGATGCACCGTTGCGTGTAGTGTTGTCGTGAAATTGGCCAGGTGGCGTATCATCCGGCTGTGCCATCTGATTTGTCCCAGAAATCAGCTGAGGCCTTTTGCGTTCGAGGGTGCGGGGGCGTGTAGGATGGCTTGTACTTTATCCGGGTCCATGGTGATACCTTCTTGACTGACGATGTGCCCGAGTAGGTTGCCGCTTGTGACCAAGAACACGCATTTTGCCGGGTTTAAACTTAACTGAGCCTGGCGACATTGATCAAGACAGAGACGTAACTAGGTCATGTGTTCCAATCGCTGACCATATACGACGAAGTCATCGAGAAATACTTGCATGAACGTTGGGATATACTCGTTAAAAATTTCAGTGATGATGCGCTGGAACGTGGCCGACGTTGTTTTTAAACCAAACATCATTACTTCTGCCACAAACACAGTGACCCCATTTCATGACAAATGTTGTTTTCTCCTGATCATCCGGGTGCATTCTGATTTGGTTGTACCCACTGAACCCGTCTAGAAAGCTGTAGCATTCGTGACCTGCCACCGTGTTGAGAACATTATCCGTGAACGGGAGAGGGAATCCATCCATGACCGTTGCAACATTAAGCTTGCGGTAGTCGACACAGACTTGGATTTTCTCGTTTTTCTTAGGGACGACTACGATTGGGCTTAACCATGTGGTGCGTTTTACAGGTCGTATGAACCCGACTCGAAGGAGCTTGTCTATTTCTTCCTTAACCTTAGCCGCATAATTGGGGTTCATCCGGTATCGTTGTTGTTGAACCAGTCAAGTGTCCGGGAGAAGATGGATCTGGTGTTGGTAGTATTGTGGGTCCAAACCCTTCATATCCGTGTAAGACCATGCGAATACATCCTGGTAATCAGTGAGTAAGTGTATGAGGGCTGCTCATTTGCCGGCTGGTAAGTTATTAGCAATCTGTAGGGTGCGAGGGTTCTCATCCAAACCGAGGTTCAGTGTTTTGAGCGTTGATGCCTTCACTCGTTGGGAAATGGCGAGTTCACGTTCAAAAGCGTCCCGAACGTGTCGTAATTCGGCAATGGTGGTGGGAATGGGCTCATCCTGGGGAGGTGTATTCACCGTGACCTCCTCGTCTAGAGATGTGCCGGCAGCCGGCATGGCGTTTATTTCGAAGAGAGGTATGATAGTGGGATGGTCTTCTAGGAAGTCATCCACCTCGTCATCGGCTAATCCGTCGAGCATGTGCACCCCTTCCGCGTATAACGGCGAGGTGTTGTGGGGCGTGGTTACACGTTCTTCGGTTATGATCCTCACCTTGGTCTTTCCTCGGCGAAACGAGATCATGTTGTGCTGCCAATGTTGTTTGATATTTGCTGTGCGCAACCATGGTCTGCCCAGTAACATTGGGTAAGCCCCTTGTGCTTCGAGTCGTAAGACAACGGTCGAGATAGTGAACATGTGGCCTCCTAGAGTAATGTCGAGGTGGCAGATTAATCCGATCGGACAAACTGATCGTGTGTCGGCCATCTAAAGCCAAAAGGGGCAAGGTTCCCATTGATTCAGGCCGAGTTTATGACAAGTAGCCTCACTGATGACATTTACGCAAGAGTCGCCGTCGATTATGCACCCATGCAGGTCCCTTCCTTTAATCATAATTTTTATGGCTGGATTCTGTGCATCCATGAGGGGTGGACCTGGTCCTATCTCGGTCAAGTGCACAGGTGGCGCGGTGGAATGGGTGTTGGCCGTGAGTGTAGCCAAGGTGTCCCAAAACCGCGGCATGAGCGGTAAGAGTTTATGCAGAGGCAGGCAGATCCTGGAACTGGTAAGGGCGTCCCACAACTGGTCATCTTTTGTCGCCGTGAATGGTGCCGAGGACTGTGTTACTCCGATGGTCTCCTCTCCCATTTTTGTTTGCATCCGCACCACATTGTTTTTGTTGGCCGTATCCATCCATTCTTTGGCTGCTTGCCGGACTTCATCTTGTACTTACCATGGGGTAGCCTGGGCTTTGCTACATGTTGTGACGTTTTGCACGTCGGCCATAATACTATTCACGACAGGAGCCTTTCCACGGTCTGTTGTTGGGCATTGCGTAGCGTAGTGACCGGGTTGGTTGCACTTGAAGCAGGTAATGGCTGTCGAGTTGCTGGTGCCAGCCCGATCTGTGTGTGTGGGGGGGTGCGGTTGATTCCCGGCCTCGTGTGTTGGTGGGTTGGTCTAGGGCCCGTTCGAGCTGCACGGTTCATTTTGGGGGGGTCCTGATGACGGTTGTCGTTATTCCTTCTGTTGTTGCACGATCCTCAGTGAGAGTTGCGCCGATCATTATGGGAATTTCGCTGATTGTATCGGTCCTCCCGATCATCTTCATTCCGATCATAATCGTTGTTTTCCCGGTACTGGTCATCGTGATAGCGATCACGGCGGTCGTCCGATCTCCGTCGGTTGTCGTTTCGGTTCGGTTGTCGTTTCGGTAATGGTCGTCGTCCCGATGGTAATCGGGGTCGTTGGTTACCCTGGTTCCGATAGGATTGTCGCTCGTCCTGACGAGAGTATGTATCCCTGGGCTCGATCTGGCGAACCGGGGCCGTCGTTCTGCGGTTGAGCATATTGTATTCACAGTGCTCGACAGTGTGGGATTGGGACTGGCAGATCGGACACTGTGGTCGGTGAGAACATTCGAGGGCCATATGGCTCGATCCTGAGCAAACTGTGTATTGGAGGGTGTGGCGGAAGTGATTATCCTCCTGGGGAAGGGCGCTTTGCAGTGAACTCAGAGAGAAAGTCGTGCTTTGCTGAGTCTGATCGAGGGCAAGGACACACGCTATGACTTGCTCGATCGTTTGGTTGTCAAAATTAGTAAGTGTGAGAGTCGTCCATAGAGGCTCCTGTAGGCTGGACAGGAATGCATCCGGAATGTGTTGTGCAGATACATCGTCGGCCACTTGTCTGTAGAGATCCCGGAACCAGATCGTGAACTGTGCGACCGTCTCGTGCGGTTCTTGTCGCATGGAAAAGAACTACCGGAGCAATTCTCGTTTGGGCACCTCGCAATGGAACAGTTCTAGGAACTGCGTGCGAACGTCATGGAAGGTGATGAACTCCCTTGTGTCGAGGCCAAAATACCATCGCGCAGCTGGTCCATCGAGGGATAGTGTAAATTCGGCAATTCTTGAGGCCTCCATTTCGGTAGGCGAGAGTCGCTGTGTTGAGTGGTTGGCCTGCCAGGTGGACACGAAGGCACGGATGTGCGACTCTGCGTCGGGGTTGTCGGTGTATCGTGGGTAAGGATACAACATGGTATCGAATTCAGGGTCTTCCTGTAAAACCGGAAAAGGGTTAGGGTCAGGGTGGGCGACCTCTGGATGGCTTAGTGGAGAGGTTGGTGTGGACTCAACTCGCAACCGAGTAGCAGGTGGTGAGGATTGCAACCGGTGAGCCTCCGATATTTTGTGGAAAGACTAGTCCGTGACCGCTGAGTCGGAAGTTCCTTCGATTGGCTCAGGGTGTCGGCTAGATGGCCGAGACCGCTTGGTGCGATTGGGCGCCGTAATAGCGACTGAAGGTTGTCTTCAACGTAGTTCGTTGTGATCTCACAGCTGTAACCGGGCATGCCAAATTGTGTTAATTGTTCTGTTGGAAATACCTTCGATATGCCTACAAGCTATCGGTATCAAGGGAAGTGTAACGTGAAGACTTGTGCACGGAGGTGTCATTAGGGGAAGAACACGGCGAGCATACCCGGAATAGAGCCCGGGTTGTATACGTAGTTGAGACCTTAGAAATGACGGTACACAGATGAAACAACAAGAGCTAATAGATATGTATTACTGCAACAGTTAGCGATGATTACACAAACACGGCCCACGGCATAAGAGGTGAATACCTCGATTGTTGTTGGGAAACATGTCCCTCCGGATGGGAAGAGAAGGACCGTGTTGCTGAGTATCTCGGCCGAGGCCGAGGCTGAAACTGAAACCAAAACTGAAAATCGAAATCGTTTCGGAACACTATAATTGTAAATAGTCTAAAATGCCCCTTGTGGGCTAAACTTGTAAATAGCCAAAAAGTTGCTTTTGTTTATAAACAACTAGGGCAAACTATTAGAGTATGATAGTTGATCATTATTAAAAAAATTGAACGAGGTAGTTGCCTCTATAACAGTGAGTGAGAGAGTGAGAGTGTAACTCTGTAGCCGTCTGTCAGATGAAGGAGAACTTGAGGTCGTTGCCTCCGAGTTCCATATTTGTACTTCCTCTCTACTATAGAGATCTATTTTCTTGGGGTTTGTGGACCCCTGTGGTTTTTCCCATTTCGGGTTTTCAACGTAAAATATCGGTGTCTCTATGTCTTTACGTTTTTCTGTCTGTGTACAAATTCTTGTTCTCTACATACTAATACGAACGTGAAACTGGTTGTGACCGGTTGATTTCTAACAAAGTGGTATTAGAGCGATGGAAGACTCGTTCGGCAACATGTTTAAGCTAACCGACTACAACTACTCAATGTGGAAGTTGAAGATGAGAGACATGCTCATGTGCAAAGACCTTTGGTTGCCGGTGCAGTTCAAAGACAAAAGACCAGACAAGATTGACGCAATGACTTGGGAAGTGTTGCATCTGAAGGCGGCCGCATATATAAGGTGTTTTATAGACATGAGCCTATACAAAAACTTCTGCGAAGAAACAAAAGCAGACGTCCTATGGAAGAAGATCAACGTCATGTTCGAAAACAAGAACGTCGTGAACCGAGTCTCATTATTTCGAAAAATCGTGAGGCTCCGGTATCAGGATGGCTCCAACTTGGCGGAGCCCATCAATGCCTTCCAAGGATTGATGAACCAAACCACCTCTCTAGAAGTACCTCTGGGCAACGAGGTATTAGCATTGTTGTTGTTGGGATCCCCTCCGGAAAGTTGGGAAAAGCTGGTTGTCACGTTGGGCAACGCAAGACCGGAAGGGAAACATCTATCCATAGAGTTGGTGAAGTCGAACTTGCTGAATGAAGAAGCTTGCCGGAAGGACCGAGAGTCCAATACCGACCAGAAGGCCTTCGTCACGGAAGGTGACACGAGTCGGGAAGAGGCCGAAATCGAAGTCCCCAGAACCGAGATAACTCGGGGACCAGGTCCAAGTTGAGGGGGAGGCCCACTTGCTTCTATTGTGGGAAGCCGAGGCACTTCCAGAAAAACTGCCGACACTTTCGAAAGCCGGAGATCTCATCCTACAAAGCCGGAGATCTCGGGTTCGTAAAGATGGGAAATGAAGGAGCATGCCGAATCGTCGGCATTGGAGATGTGTGTTTGGAAACCTCAACCGGGTGCAGACTCGTGTTGAGAGATGTACGACACGTTATGGAGGTTCGATTGAACCTAATATCAGCCGGTCGAGTAGATGAGGAAGGCTACACGGGTAGCATCCGAAACGGTGTCATGAAGTGCTGCCGAGGAAGTTTCATTGTGGCTCGAGCTCGAAAAACCAACACACTGTACCTAATGAATGCTTGAATATGCCGAGGGGAAGCAAATGTGGCAGCCGACACGGTGTGAATTGTGGCATAGGAGGTTGTGTCATATGAGCCAGAAGGGGATATGAAAGCTTGCCGGGGACAACCTCATCCGTGAGGTGAAGAACGTGCAACTTGAGAAGTGCACGTATTGTTTGGCCGGTAAGCAAAACCAAACATCCTTCCGAGCAAGGCCCCCGATGAGGAAGAAAATGATGCTAGAACTCGTGCATACGGACGTATGCTATATGGACATGAAGTCGCACGGTGGTTCACAGTATTTTGTGACCTTCATTGATGACTATAGTCGGAAGTTGTGGGTTTCCATGCTGAAGACGAAGGATCAAGTGTTATCTGTCTTCAAAGAGTTCCAAGTGAGGGCCGAGAGAGAAACCGGCCGAATACTGAAGGCAGTCCGAGCGGATAATGGCGGAGAGTATTGTGGACCGTTCGAGGAATACTACCAAATAAAGGAATCCGGCTCGAGTATACCATGCCGAAGACTCCAGAGCTTAATGGGTTGGCCAAGAGAATTAACCGGACCGTAATGGAAAGGGTCCGAAGTATGCTTGCACATGCTAAGTTACCGAAGACGTTCTGGGCTGAGGCGTTGATGACGGTAGCGTACGTGCTAAACCGATCACCCTCAGTACCCTTGGACGGTGACATTCCACAAAGGATGTAGAGTGGCAAAGACGTATTGTACCGACATTTGAGGGTGTTCGCATATCTTTCTTATGTGCATGTGGCACAGGACTAGAAGGGGAAGTTGGACCCGAAATCTCGACCATGCATATTTCTCGGCTAAGGCAATGATGAATTTGGCTATCATCTATGGGACTTAGCCGAGAAGAAAGTGATTAGGAGCCGTGACATTGTCTTCATGGAAGAAAAGACAATAGTTGACTGGGAGATTGAGAATAAGTCTCCAACTACCGAATCGAACCAACTCGACAGTCAGCCGAATCGAGTGGAAGCTGATTTGATCGAAATCAAATCCGAGCCAGTCGGCCGATTTAATGCTTGGCAAAATCGAGAACTGACTAAAGAATGAGGGGAAACGGCTGAACAAGGAACCGAATTCGACCCGACTGAAGAAGTCAAAGAAAAACTGACCGTGCCAAATGGAGGCCGAACATATCCCCTAAGAGAAAGGAGCCCCCCCCCCCCCCCCCCCCTAGAGATTTCCGGATGAAGAGGGTGTACTGCTAACCAATGAGGGGGAGCCGGAAAGCTTTGAAGAAGCTAAGGAAGATACCCACATCCAAAAGTGGTTGAGTGCCATGCAAGAGCAGATGGATTCCTTGCATGAGAACCACACATATGAATTGACCGAACTGCCAAGAGGAAAGAAGGCACTTCGGAATAAATGGGTATACAAGTTGAAACTGGGAGATGGAGGGAATCCGCCCAGGTACAAAGCACAAATCGTCGTGAAAGGCTTTCAGCAGAAGAAGGGTGTCGATTTCGACGAAATATTTTCCCCAGTCATAAAGATGACTTCAATTCAAACTGTGCTAAGCATCGCGGCCAACATGGGCCTCGAAGTATAATAGCTGGACGTCAAGACGACATTTTTGCACGGTGATCTTGAAGAGGAGATCTATATGCACTAGCCTGAAGGATTTGTGGAGAAAGGTAAAGAGAACCTAGTATGCTGATTGAGGAAGAGCTTGTACGGGTTGACGCAAGCTCCTCGGCAATGGTACCAAAAATTTGAATCCTTAAGGACCAACAACAGGTACCACAAAATGCAGGCAAATCACTGCATATTTGTGAAGAAATTTGACGGAGGAGATTTCCTCATCCTTCTGTTGTACGAGGATGACACGCTGATTGTTGGACGGGACCATACTGTTTGGAAACAGGTCCCTCCGGATGGGAAGTGAGAAGAACAGTGTTGATGAGCAACTCGGGGATTACCCGGCAACGGAAGATCCGGTGAGAACTGGATGTGGAGTACCCGGCAACGGAAGACCCGATGAGAACCGGATGTTGCAGGCCCGGTGAGAACCTCTCATCGGATGGAAGGGACATATATGTAAATATGTTCCAGAGAGCCCACTGGGGCTATATTTGTAAATAGCCCGAAAGTCATATTAGTATAAATATGACCTAGGGCAAACTTAATAAGTTGTATGCGATAATTATGTGTGTAACTGCGTACAGAGAAGAGAGAGAGAGAGGAAGAGGTTGTTGCCTCTGTTGTAACCGCTTGGTGGTGAAGCGAGGGAGCAGGAGGTCGTTGCCTCTATGCCCCATTGTTGTAATCTTGATATAGTGATATTTTTTGCAATCTGAGGGTTGTCGTTGTTTTTCCCATATTTGGGTTTTCCACGTTAACATCCAATGCACTCTCTTCTTTACTGTTTCGTATGTAGATACATCTCTCTACATCCCTGTTTTCTGTGGTTGATCCGACGTCTCGGTTGTGGCCGAGCATAGCTTAGGAAACCGTATTCCTATCAAATTGGTATCAGAGCGAAACGACACAGAAAAATGGACGATTCGTTGGGAGGCATGTTCAAGCTCACCGGCTCCAACTATTCCGTGTGGAAGTCGAAGATGAGGGACATGCTCGTGGTTAAAGATCTTTGGTTTCCGGTTCAGTTCGGGGACAAGAGACCGAACAAAGCCACGATATGGGAGGTGATGCACATGAAGACAACGGCGTACATACGGTGCTTCATCAACATGAGTCTATACAACAACTTCAATGAAGAGAGTAAGGCTCATGAGCTCTGGGAGAAGATCGACATTATGTTTCAGAACAAAAATGTTGTTAATCAGGTTTCAGTATTTCGGAAGCTAGTAAGACTCCGGTACCAAGATGGCTCCAGCATGGCGGAGCACATGAATGCCTTCCAGGGGCTGATACACCAGGTAACATCATTGGAAGTACCTCTCGCCAATGAGGTACTAGCACTACTCTTGCTCGGTTCCCTCCTAGATAGCTGGGAGACGTTGGTTGTCACTTTGGGCAACGCCGGGCTGGAAGGGAAACGGTTATCCCTAGCAAGAGTGAAGTCGAGCTTGCTAGATGAGGAGGTGCATTGAAAAGAGAAGGATACGAACTCTGACTCCAAAGCGCTCATTACCGAATCGGAACGCGGAAGACAAAGGAACTGTAGTCCCTTGAACCGGGAGAAGTCGGGGACAAAGTCAAAGTCAAGGGGGAGGCCTACCTGCTTCTACTGCGGCAAGCCAGGACACTTCCAGAAGAACTGTCGGCACTTCCGAAAAGACAAGGAAACCGACGGTACCGATTCAAAGCAGACACTGGACCGGAACGGTAAAGACCGGAGGGGAACGGACCGGAAGGGAACAACGGCAATCGTGGCAAGTGAAGAAGAGTTCATGCTCATCACTGAGGAGAGTGAGTTGAACCTTGCCGGCGACTAGACAACGTGGGTTGTTGATTCTGGAGCGTCGTTCCACCTTAACCCGGACCGTAAATACTTCTCATCCTACACAGTTGGTGATCACGGTTGTGTCCGGATGGGGAATGAAGGTACATGTTGAATCGTCGGCATAGGAGACGTGTGGTTGACAACACCAACCGGATGCAAGCTGCTGTTGAAGGATGTCCGACACGTTTCGGAGGTTCAACTGAACCTGATATCAGCCGATCGGCTAGATGATGAAGGCTACACGGATAACATCCCGAACGGTGTTATGAAGTTCAGCAAAGGGAGCCTGATTGTGGCTCGGGCCCGAAAGGTCAACATGTTGTACCTGATGAATGCCCGGTTATGCCCAAAAGAAGTGAACGTGGCTTCCGACACTATCGGTGAGCTGTGGCACAAGAGGTTGTGTCACATGAGTGAGAAGGGGATGAGGAGGCTTGCAGATGACAATCTCATTCCAGTGAAGAACGTGCACTTGGAGAAGTGCACTAATTGTCTAGCCGGTAAGCAAAACCGGACCTCCTTCCGACCAAGGCCACCGATGAGACGTAATGCACCACTGGAGTTGGTGCATACTGATGTGTGTCAAGTGGACACAAAGTCACATGCCGGATCGCAGTACTTCGTGACGTTCATAGATGACCACAGTCGGAAACTGTGGGCCACACCATTGAAGACGAAGGATCAAGTGCTATCCGTCTTCAAAGAGCTCCACGCGAGAGTGGAAAGAGAAACCGGCCGGAAGCTAAAGGTGGTTCGAGCAGATAACGGAGGAGAATACCGGGGGTAGTTCGAGGAGTACTGCCGCTCGAAGGGAATCCGGCTCGAATTTACTGTGCCGAAGACGCCGGAACTAAACGGGTTGGCCGAGAGGATGAACCGGACCATAATGGAGAGGGTCCGGAGTATGTTGGCGCATGCAAAACTACCCAAGAAGTTTTGGGTTGAGGCACTATCGACAACGACATATGTGTTAAACAGATCACCCTCAGTACCCTTGGATGGAGACACGTCACAGAGAGTCTGGACCGGTAAGGAAGTGTCCTACCAGCATCTGAAGGTATTCGGGTGTCTTGTGTATGTGCATGTAACTAAGCACCGGAGAGGAAAATTAGATCCGAAGACCCGACCATGCATATTCCTCGGTTACGGCGACGATGAGTTCGGCTACCAAGTGTGGGACCTGGACGACAAGAAGGTATTCCGGAGTCGAGATATTATCTTCATGGAGGACAAGACGCTCACCGACTGGGAGTCGAAGAAGAAGATAATGAACTCCGAGTCGACCGGTAAGGATCGATTCTACGATGACCAAACCCAACCGGCAAGAGACCGGTTAGCACTCGATGAACCGGTCGGTGACGGTAAGGAGACAAGACAGGCCGAAGAAGAAGGAATAGGTGAAACCGGAACCGGCCAAGACCCCGAATCGGATTCGGATGAAGAACAAATAGAGGAGCCGGTTGCCGAAAGCCAAAGACGGAGATATCCTCTCAGAGAGAGAAGGGCCCCCAAGAGATTTCCAGATAACATGTGCTGCTAACCGATGAGGGGAAGCCAGAAAGCTTCGAGGAAGCTAAAAGTGACGCCCATAGTCGCAAATGGTTAAGTGCCATGCAGGATGAGATGGATTCCCTACATGAGAACCATACGTACAAATTGGTGGAGTTGTCGAAAGGAAAGCGGGCACTCCGAAACAAGTGGGTGTACAAGTTGAAACCGGGAGATGCCGGCAACCCCCGAGATACAAAGCCAAGATCGTGGTGAAGGGGTTCCAGCAGAAGAAGGGCGTGGACTTCGACGAGATATTTGCCCCGGTAGTAAAGATGACTTCCATCCGGACGGTGCTGAGTATAGCGGCAAGCATGGACCTCGAGGTAGAGCAGCTGGACGTGAAGACGGCATTCCTTCACAGTGACCTTGAAGAGGAGATCTACATGTAGCAACCAGAAGGATTCGTGGAGAAAGGGAAGGAGCACCTGGTTTGCCGGTTAAAGAAGAGCCTGTACGGACTGAAGCAGGCTCCCCGACAATGGTACCGGAAGTTCGACTCCTTCATGATCGATCAAGGGTACCACAAGACGCAGGCCGATCACTGCGTGTTTGTGAAGAAGTTCGAAGGAGGCGACTTCCTAATACTCCTTCTGTACGTGGACGACATGTTGATCGTCGAACAGGACCAAGCCAAAATACGGATGCTGAAGAAGGCTCTCAACCGAACTTTCGCAATGAAAGACTTGGGTCCGACAAGACAGATGCTGAGGATGTATATCATCCAGGACCGGCAAAAGAAGCAATTGTGGTTGTCACAGGAGAAGTACGTGACAAAGGTGCTTCAGCGGTTCAACATGTCAGACGCGAAACCGGTCGGATCGACACTCCCGGCAAACTGCAGATTATCCGGTAAGCAAAGCCCAAAGACAAAAGCAGAGAAGGCAGATATGATGAAGGTTCCATATGCCTCTGCCGTCGGGAACTTGATGTACGCAATGGTGTGTACTCGGCCAGATATTGGATACGCAGTCGGAGTGGTGAGCCGGTTTATGAGCAATCCTGGCAAGGAGCACTGGAACGCGGTCAAATGGATACTCCGGAACTTGAAGGGCACTTCGAATATGTGTCTCCGATTCGGCTCTGGTAAACCTCAACTTGACAGTTTTACCGATTCGGACATGTCGGCTGATGTGGATACCAACCGGTCTACATCCGGGTATGTAATGACATATGTAGGGGGAGCTGTTTCGTGGCAGAAGACGGTTGCGTTGTCAACCATGGAGGCGGAGTACATGGCGGCTGTGGAAGCCAGCAAGGAAATATTATGGATGAAGGACTTCATCGGTGAGCTCGGTATACGGCAAGATGAATATCGGCTCTATTGCGACAGTCAAAGTGCCATCCACCTTGCTAAGAACGCAGCGTACCATTCCAGGACGAAGCACATCCAACGTACGTTGTCGTGAAGATTTTCGTCCACAAGCGGAAACCCGAGCAACAAGAGCCAAAGAGCGATGTGCAACGTTGCACACGTACATAATGTATTTGTAATAGTAATAAAGGTATAAAGGTGATGTGGTTGTACGCACATCCACGCGACAGAGAGAGAGAGAGAGAGGTACTATGCGGTACATAGGTACCTAGTTGTTTGTGAGGAGGTGGGAGTTAAGGGGCCATCAATCTCACCCTCCCCCAAATCAAGGCAAATATCCCCTTTGAATGAAAGGGGATATTTTAGTCTCACTTTTGTAAGCGGTCTTCCCTCCTTGTGCTATAAAAGGAGAGAGAAGGCACCATTGTGGGGGTTGCCTATTTTGAGTGTGCGAGGTATACCACATAGGTCGTGCGTTAGGGTTCGGTTAGGGTTTTCTTCTTGGGTTTTCCTTTAGGGTTTTCTTATAGTCGTTTGGTGCGGTCATGGCGGCCACCATTGTAAAGTGTTTATGTTTTCTTAATCGAACGTCTTGTTGAGTATCTTGATTGCATCTTCTTCTTCTATCATAATGTCATATTCGTTCTCTTCTCCTCTTGAGCTAATCTTTCTCCTCCACTCCCTAGTCCAAGACCCCCGTGGTCCTGCCCTTCTACACGCACGCGCGTAATAACGCGACAACGTATCACTGGATCCAGGAGCGAGTAGAAGATCGAGAGTTCGCGCGGACGAAGATCCACACGGCCGAGAACGGGTCAGATATGCTGACCAAAGTACTGATACCCGACAAGCTAGATGCATGTTCTTAAGCGGATCAGACTAGTAAGACATCCCATGCCGGAGTGAAGGGGGAGTTTGTTAGGAAACAGGTCCCTCCAAATGGGAAGTGAGAAGAACAGTGTTGAGGAGCAACTCGGGGAGTACCCGGCAACGGAAGACCCGGTGAGAACCGGATGACAAGTACCTAGCAAGGAAGACCCGGTGAGAACCAGATGTTGCAGGCCCGGTGAGAACCTCTCATCGGATGGAAGGGACATATATGTAAATATGTTCCAGAGAGCCCACTGGGGCTATATTTGTAAATAGCCCGAAAGTCATATTAGTATAAATATGACCTAGGGCAAACTTAATAAGTTGTATGCGATAATTCTGTGTGTAACTGCGTACAGAGAAGAGAGAGAGAGAGGAAGAGGTTGTTGCCTCTGTTGTAACCGCTTGGTGGTGAAGCGAGGGAGCAGGAGGTCGTTGCCTCTATGCCCCATTGTTGTAATCTTGATATAGTGATATTTTTTGCAATCTGAGGGTTGTCGTTGTTTTTCCCATATTTGGGTTTTCCACGTTAACATCCAATGCACTCTCTTCTTTACTGTTTCGTATGTAGATACATCTCTCCACATCCCTGTTTTCTGTGGTTGATCCGACGTCTCGGTTGTGTCCGAGCATAGCTTAGGAAACCGTATTCCTATCATTATCTGTAGGAACCGTGTTAAATCGCACGTTGTTCTCAAATTTTGGCGAAGCTTTACATTTCTGTCCAAAGGGGTTGAGACGGATTTACAATCCGCCATCCCGAACTTGAAGAGCATATTGAGCACATAATGATGTTGGCTGATCAATATGCCCTCGAGGGTTTGGATCACTTCAATCCCGAGGAAGTAATGAAGGTCACCTAGATCCTTCATTTCTAGTGCTGCCGAAAGTTGAGACTTTACTCGGCCGATTTCTCTGAGGTCGGCGTCGGCGATAACTAGATCATCGACATATAGCAGAATGCTAATTGATCCGGTCCGACTTGCCGAATGAACAAGGAAGAGTCTGATTTTGACAGAGCAAACCCCATCTTACGCAGTCACTGCGTGATCTTTGCGTTTGTCACGGACGAGTATAATAGTGTAGAACCAAGACGAGACTAAGAACTAGGAGAGAGAAAAAGAACTTGACTTATGATTCTGTAACTAGTGTTTTTCACCTTGATTAGAATCAAGGTGCACCTGAGTATTTATACAAGAAGGTAGAGGTATGTATGCTAGCTAGGAATAGAGAATGCATGAAGATCCATGCAAGCTAGGAATAGAGAATGCATGTATGCAAGTTAGGAAAAGAGAATGCATGTAAGCAAGCAAGGAATGGAGAATGCATGAGAATGCATGCAAACTAGGAACTTCCAGTGTTCAATGTACCATACATAAACTTGGATTTTAATAGCTTAGTTGGTAAGGTTGCCCAATCCAGTCCATGAGGTCGTGGTGTGGCATATGTTTTTGACAGCATTCCAGGCACGCGGGGCTTGCTTGAGTCCATACAACGACTTCTTCAATCGGTTTAAACTACCGATGTGTTCCATTCGGATAGAAATTCAAAGGGTTGTACCATGTATACTTGTTCCTCAAGATCTCCTGTAGGAATGCGTTCTTTGCATCCATCTGATGTAAATGTCACCCCTTTGTCGCTGCTACTACCAGCAATACACAAATAGTTGTCATCTTCATGACCAATGCGAAGGTTTTGTCGTAATTGACACCATATTTCTACGCATAGCGCTTGGCCACCAATCGGACCTTATATCGGTTGACCAAGCCGTCGGCGTTGTACTTGAACTTGTACACCCGACTACATCTGATCGACTTCACACCCTTGGGGGCGTCAACCAGGTCCCAAGTCTCGTTCTCTGATAATGCTCGCATCTCTTCCTCCATGGCTTTCGGCCAATTGGCGTTCTTTGCCGCTTCTACGTAGCTCTCCGACTCACGCACTTGTGCCACCTTCGCCATATACGCATACTGATGCACCATATAGTCATTATACCCGTACCAAACTACAAGGTTCTCCTGGCGGGTGGATTGGCGCAACTTTTGATTCGGCTATTTCACAGCCCTTTCGGCCGATGTCAACCTCGTTTTGGATGTCCATCCTCGCTCCTAGCTACTTCAAAATCGCTCTGATCCAATGCACTAGCCTTTGTGTCATATTCTGACATCTTCATCTTCCCTTTTTCCTTACACATACGATGTCTCCTTGGCTTCTAGTGTGGGAACTGCACGGTCGTTCTCCACTACTCATCGGCTCATCATTCGACTGGTCCTTCCAACTCAGTCCCTCATTCGGCCCACTTAACCAAAATGAAATAACGCAGAGATTAAGTAATATATTGATTATTCCATTCTTCGATGGAATTTTTAAAACAAAGTATAGTTCTTTAGTTATTTCTTCATAATTGCAATTTAAGCCGTAAAAGATGAAAATTTCACATGCAGTTGTTCATTCTTTCAATTAATTTTGAGTAGAGTAAATCCTTTTTGGGGCAAACAAAATCCTGGTAACAAAGAGCTCACGATAAGTGCTTATTGATATTATAGGCAAGGGAGATTCAAGCCTCAAAACGTACAACATTTTCTTGTAAGAATATTCCATAGCAGTAGTATATGCTTAGCGCTTTTGTAGTTAAGATTGGATCCATCTTGTAAGGTCTCAAAATGAATCATCAATGCTTTGATTCAAGTATCTGATTTGATAAATCTAATTAATATCTAACAAATTCACTGTATTTTAAATATTTAGATGGTTATCACAAAAAATCTTCGGCACGATTGTTAACAAGATGACTTCAACCAAATTTGTGATTCTTAACAAGATGACTAACCGAATTTTGAGGCTAATAGTTTGAAGGGTGAACCAAATGGACACAAATATTTTTACTTAATGAATATCCAAACTAGCAAGAACTATATATATGTACTTGTTCTCATGGTTATGGAAAACTTTAGAAATTGCTCTCACGGATATGGATATGTAGAATGTTATCAATAGAATACACAATATCTTCTTCTTTGTGAATCAAAAGTGGGAAATTTTATTTCTTATTTCTCCATGTTTAACATGGAAGATTGTTTTATGTTCAAAAAGACATACGCAAAATGTGAAGGAGAAGTCAAGATGTGAAACAAGTCCTAGTATACATCTTTGAGCAAACAAAACACGAATTTTGCTTTGATGGGGAATGTCGGACGATTGAAAGCCTTCTATATGTTTTTTATTCCATTTTTGGAGCAACATATAATATTTTTATGGTTGAAAATGAAACATTAAAATTATATCTCATGATGAAAAGCTAGTATTCTAAACTAAAGTTTACCTTGCTTGGCTAATTAAGAACACTACCTAAATTGTGTGATTTTCCTCCCATAGAAATCATTCCACAATCGACATATAGTAATGATGCAAGTTCACACAAATCAATTTGCCAATGATTAAACAGAAAGACGTCAATCATAGATGTTGTAGATGGCATCTTGACAAAGGCTGAATCCTCACATTAAACATAGTTAAGATTGAAATGCTTAGTGAGAATTGCCATCATTTACCTCTCATAAAATGTGGTTTGCACATCTGATAGCAACCACCCTTTAATTTTAAAATTCCCTTTCATTTTCACATTTACTCAACCAGTCCTTGTCATTGGGTTTTCCAGAGTGGACCACCAATATTACTTACTAAGAAGTGCTACGATTTTTTACTATTGACGATTCGGTATCGTTAATATTATCACCAATACTATTATCTCTGAAACTCAATCTTGTCAATTAACCTAGCAAGGCCATGAATCAGTGAGAGCATCAATAAGCAACATGGATACCAGCTAGACAAGAAATTACTATATCTTTTCACATGAATACATAATCATTCTCACAAACCAAAAGGCAACATAAGGCAGCCAAGTCTTTCGATATACATCAGTATACTGATGGTCACCATATGAATTTCAAAGACTGCTTACAAAACGTATATAACAAGGGACGATGAATGGGGACAAAGGCTAGAAAAATAGCAGAAAACTAGAAAGAGAAAGAAACGTCAAAATTCCCATAGTGGATTAGTATGGATCACATTAGTACAGCGGGGAGGATGAGACCATATGGAACATTGAAAGGCACAAAAAAGCAACAAAACAAAAAAAACGAGCAAAACACTTGCAATAGGAATCAGATATATTGTTGGATCGAAGGTACTGAAAGGCATAGGAAAATAACCAAATAGGTTAAACACAGTAAAAAAATACAGTTAAAGACGAGCAAGGGGACTCCCAAGTAAAGAATGACCTTATGAGTTTGAGAATCTTTAATGAAATAAGTCTCAGTTATGATGAAGGCTACAATCTTGAGTCTCTACTATGTTGTTATGATCAATACTACCATCATGAGTCAAATGGGGGCAGACGATGGGACCTTGGAGCACGGAATGAGAAACAGAAGATTACACGAAGGCAGAATGATGAGGCATCATGAATGATAAGATGGAAAGGATTTCATAACTGATCATTCTGAACTGTGTTTGACGCATCAGCTCTTGATAACATAACTCTTCTCTTTGATAACAAAATACATGTCATCCGTACACACGTATGTAATCAGCCAAATAATGGTCATAAAACCGCAAAAAAGCAGTGGAAAGACAGACAAAGAGTATCAATCCCAGGCTTTGATAATGTTTCGACTAATTAACATAAGCACCCCATCAATGCAATCAGTCTCTCCAATGGTACATAAAATGAATGGAATAACTTCGTACTACCAATGAAAAACTGTGTGTGTGTGTGTGTGTGTGTGCACGTTGAAAAAATGTTTGCACCATGTATCCTTTGTATACTAGCTTTTGGCCAAGATGTAATTTACAACCACAGCAATAACAGCAACAATAGTGAACTTGATTAGTTTTAAATGTCTAGAGGGAGATGTTCCTGGTTTTCTCCTAAGAATCTTGGATAGTAGCATCTCTAATCGGCTCACTTTGGTCCCTTCTGTAATTGCAGCACCCAAAAAACAGCATCAATACAATCACATTATGGACTCTTTCAATGACCATGTATCTATCATAGAGATAAAGGTTAAACTGCCAAAGAAATTTTTTATCAAGGGACTTTTCAGTCCACCAATATGTATTACCTAACTAAATGTACAATGACAAATAAGCTAAAGGAACTTAACAAACTAGAGTACACATTACCTTTATTATTCATGAGTCTCTCTTCTTCTCCAATTCGCCGACGTAAGATATTGAGAAGTGACCCAAAATACAATGCAAGGACAGTACACGTCAAAGTTATCACATTGTAGGGCATGCTGAAATCAGGAGTAGCTAGGGGAACCAGAAGGACTTCGGTATATGCCTGTACTGACTTTTCTCTCTGCAAAGAGATATAATCATATCAAATTTTGAATAAATTCAATGCTCCCATCAGCTTCCTTTATTTATTATAGTTATTTTATTTTCTTGTTTATGGGGGTGGGGAAAATATATACATGTGGCTCACTGGTATTTTTTCAATAATGCATAAGTATGTGCTTTCTCCAGTACATAAATATAAAAGAGTATTTGACAGCTTCCTAATTGCCTGAAGCATTAGACTTAGAGACTGCAACAATCAAAGGTCACATATTCACTAAGACTTTTTTACCTGTGGTGTCTCTTGACTTTCAACGTTATTAGGGGTCATTACCAAAAGCCAGATATATTGGTTAAATCAGGACTTGAATGTTAGAAGAGGTCTAATTATAACGATTGATGTACAAATGTGATATATGTGAGTGTGAATTTCAGATGAAGATGAAGTTGCAGGCTGAAATATTGACTTCCATCTCTATCCTGCACATAGGGAAGTTTGATGCCATTGGACCGATTTGTTCTCTATGTGCATCGCACCATGTATTCTTGAAGCTATGTTCTACACAGTGTTCCACCAGATTCGTATACCATGTCATCTCAAAGAAGTGCATGTAAAGCATTCAAAGCGGAGATGGAAATGGTGAAAACAGAACAGAAGAAGAATCATGGTACTCACAGGTGATGAAGTGATTCAACAACAATGGTCTCAGCATCAAGAAGTTGCCACCCTTCCAATATCTTTAACCTCTCTAGCGTATGAGTGAACAAAGGTATTGCGACACAACCTACGGAAACTCTACAGTTAAAAGACTTGCATCATATCGAAGGTGCATTGCCACAAAGATGGCCTACTACAAAGATCACTTCATGAGCTCCTCAAAGGATTGACTAATACAGAAACCGAGGTACATGACATCTACATGCCAAATAAAGCCCGCAAATCAATACCCCAACTCAGAAGAGTTCCCTCCCATAAACTAGAGATCACAGCATGACAAACATTTCACATGCAAACAGCCCACAAATCAATCAACTCAAGAGTTTCCTCCCACAAGGTAGAGATCAAATTTGGACAAGTATTTCACAGGCATGGAGACGAAAGACCTTGCAAGTTATATGCGGGAGCAGTGAAAGCGGGGAACATGTCATATGGGATGTTCTATCACCACCATTCATCCTATACATATTACTACATTTTCTCAAAAGCATAGAAAGTTATCCATATGCATATCCTTAGGATATTCATGAGGGACATACAGGGTATCTCAGGAAGTTTACTAATCTATTTACATTTATTTTGAATTGCTTGTTCTCCAAGATGAGACAGCTATGAACATAATGGATGAGACCGGGAACAAGGATAAAAATAAATAAAACATCTCCTTATTATGAGATAAAGATGTCTTTCTTGCAAGAGCCTCCCAACCTTGTTTCACGTACCCATATAGTATCAAGAGTGCTCCATGTTTGTGATTGTAATCATAGAGTACATTGATTGAAACTAAAGCCTTTGTATCATCTTTCTATGCCCCTTGCATGATTCTGCATTTGAATTCCATATCAAGGCTCATCTACTTGTTCTTTCTCATCATTTCATTAACACAACATTGTGCAGCAATTCTCCATGGACAAATACTACCGTCTCAAAAACCACAATTATGCACGCAAACTAGTCTTGGATGGCTTTGATAGTCTAAATATATTTTTTCACCCTTGAGTGCCTTTCTCTTGGATAGAAAACCTATTTTCTTTTCTATCTATATCCATGAAACAAATGATCGAGGCTTTAACTCTAGAATTATCCTTTCCCACCCTCCATGTTGAGGCAAATGGAATATCTACTACCCTGATCTTTGTTCTGAGATTCTTGCAACCCAACCAACCACTCATGTATGTAATGTAGAAGGTTTCGTTTTGGCTTATAATGTAATGTTCATCATTATCCATCTTATCCACCAATGTTTCTTTTTAACTTTTTCACAACCTCTATCCAAGGAGTATTTGCTTTAATTTCTTTGTGAGCATGGTTGACTTGAGCTTTGGCATCTTTGACCATCTTTACTTATGTCTGCATTTCCTTATTTACATTGGCATTAATTGTAGAGATACATTTTTCCAATGCTTCTTGTCCTTTTTGTAAATCAACATTAATAGCTACTAGCTCAAGCATTATTTGAAGATATTTTATCCTTTAGGTGTGGCATATTTCATCCTTAAGCTCTAAGCTCGATTTGTTTCAAATACTTGTCATGTCTTTTCTACTAACTCTAAGTTGAGCAAGGGATGCAACTCTATAAGAGATCTTCCTTCTTTTCTTCAACATCTAATGGAACTTGCATTTTGAGTGCCATGTGTACCCACCAAGCACTATTTGAGGTGCTCTCATCTCGTCCTTTTCTTCTATGGTATCTTCTTGGGATCTCCATTGATCTAAACCATCTTCATGGGTGTTCCGATCCATATCTTCATTCATTGTCCATTCATAATCCATGGTATTTCATAGATAGGAAGGGAGTACAAGGATTAGGTTGGAGAACATACAAATTAAGCCAACCACAGTGATTCAGCCCACATTGCAGAAGACGCAAAGAACAAGAACTCAGATGTTAGGCACAAAATACAAAAAACGCAAAGGACTGAAACACAAAGATTAGGCAAACATTGCATAGAATGCAGAGATTAGGAAAACATTGCATAGAATGCAGATATTAGGTAAACATTGCAAAGAGAGAGAAAGAAAGAAAGAAAGAGATATATTAACATCTTTTAAGAGGCCAAAATGGCCTACAAGACCAAACAAGAGAGTACATCTTAAATATTGTCTCCTCTTTGAGACCAACAAATCAAAATAAAATAAATGTTACTAAGTAAACATAAAAGTAAATAAGATAAAAAGAGACTAAAGAATCTTGTTATTGGCACATGTAAGATTCCCAAGATAGATATATTTTGGTTTTTGCCTTTAAAAGATCTCTAACATTGGTTGATCCAGAATGGAGAGCTCTCCAAAGCTAGGGAAGCACCTGCAATGGCGGGAGATAATGGCCTTTATCTGTCAATGACAAGGGTGATGAGATCATGGTCTATGGGGTTGCAGCCTACGTGCATGACAAATTGCTATTGCCTGATCTATTGTAACCCCTATGTTATGTCCTTGTTAGGAGCCCATTTGTGCAGCCCTTGATTGACTTGCATTGACTTGTAGCATTAGTAGGAGCAATGGGGCTAAAGAAAATTGTGATCGTTCTTTATGGATGAGCTTGTGTGGTTGTACTGTTTTCCTTCAACAACTTTTCCCTATGTCTCTTGAGTTCTAGCAAAAAACATCCTAAGCACCATTTGTCCTCATATTCCATTACCTTGCGTAGTGGGCCAAACTCTTGTTTAAAGAGGCGATGATATCTCTCTTATTTCATAAAAGACATTACAATGACAAACATAGTACACTCTTCGGATTCCACTCCCATATGACACAATTGGCAAATTCTTGCTTCTAGAGGTATTCGTGCATGTCTGCCAAGCTCAATCTCTAAGTGATGTGAAGTTCTAGAGACAGAGAGAGGGAGCCTGCATTCATCTTACCCATGGATCCTACAGCCTTCCATTTTTAAGAAGACACTCACACAATGAGCAAGACAACATGCAATCAAATTTTACAAATAGCAAGAAATCACAACAATAATTATTATGAAAACTCATACCTGGAATTCATGCAATAGGGGTGAATCTGCAATAGAATTATGATTCTTAGATATGCCATGCTGGTAGTACATCCTGGCACTACTTTGAGAAGAGAAATCTAAGAGTGCAGAAGGAAGATCAAATCCTCTATTCGCATCAGGTGGATGTTCATCAATCCGTAAAAATCCCTATATTGTAATGAGAATAGATCAGCAAAGCTTACTCTATGATCTGCAATACGTAATTACATAGTTTATTTGCAATAATGTACTAAAGAATGGCAAATATCATTGCATGCAAATTCTTAATTTACAAAGGAATGAACCATTCACAACTATTTTATAGAAGATGCCTTCAAACAAATATATGGGAGAAAATCCATTATGTCGTTTTATCTAGCTTCCCCTAAATAAACAAATCACAAGTTATTCGATAACGAATTAGGATCGTAGATAGTGGTAGAAGGATAAACAATGCAGGACACAATCAGACACAAAGAGGTAAACATCCTAAATTCAAATGATGTGGAAAGTTGGAGTACAATACCAATCGCTTCAAACACTCCACCATCTAGTGGGGTGGGTAGATTCTCGCTTTTCAAGATTAGAGAACAGCAGGCATGACTCCTCTTCCTTTCTATTAATTCTCTACGATCTTTTTGTTGCGCACTCCAATAAGTCAAATTGAGACCTTATTCACAGTTCTAATTCACCTAATTCTCTGTTTAGTATAGCAATTTACTACAAAGAACTGTGCCTTAATACAACTCTGCACAAACTATGTTGTCAGTTATAATAATACCGTTTGCCTATCAACACCATCGATATCCCAATGTGTTTTGGTGTTCTCCACTAGAAGAAGGTTCTCACATGAAAACAATTCAGAACTAGAGTATTGAATGACAGTAAAGATGGTATTATTCTGATCAATCTATTGTTATGGTCAATGATTTACGGAGAAGATACTTATGGATAGCAGGTTATAAGTCATCTTGCAAAAATAGAAGTTTACACTAGTGTTCTGCATGAGAGAGAGAGAGAGAGACAAAGACAGAGATGGGAGAAAGAGAAAGAGAAACAAGTTGGAAAGAGAGAGAGAGAGAGACCTTATCAAATTCCATTATGAGTGTGACGATGGTAGCATTGGAAGGTATGGCAAGCTCCATTTCCATAACTCCTGGTGATTTCCTGTCCTCAGAAGGAACCATGTGCATCCATCTAACAACCTCCCTTAATGACATTGGTTCCTTATCAATGAAAACCTTCAGAGTGTGAAGGTACATGCGGATGTACCATGGGACAACTTGAAACAGCACTACATTTTCTGTGTTCAATGACGCAGATTCAATCAAACCTCGATGGTCTGTTTTGAGCTTATTTGACTTCAAAACTAATGCAATCGCCCCTCTTGCATTGCCATTTCCAACTAGGAATCGAGTTGCACGAAAAGGACCTCTAGATGTCGTCCATGAGAAAGGAATTTTCCAGGTCAATCCTATGTGTCCAGAGGAAATATCTTCATGATCAGGGATAGTGAAGACAAGCAAAATGCCCAACGATGCTTTCTCACTATCTCCTATTTCTAGCACGATATTATGAGGTATTCCATGTATAGTGAATACATTGTTATTCTTAAAATCTGAAAGTATCTTTGGGTTGTGAACCTTTTGTTGAGTTGTTATGCAGTCAAGCTGCTCTGAATCACTATCTAAGCCTTCTCCTGGCATATTCGTGCACACACCATTTCTCTCATAAAAGCCTTCACCAACACGATGCTGTTTTAGCTTCTTCATCAGAGATCCTTCAAATTCTAAATAGACAGTACTAAACATAGCAAGAGGGCAGCCGCCAGAAGTAAGATCTCGGCCAAACAGTGTTGAAAGGGACCAACTTGGTTGTAAAGATGCACCGGTCTGATGCCATGGAAATGTGTGTTCTGATGCTGGCTGGATCACAAGGGTAAGTGTTTGCTGTAAAAGTGTTCCTCCTTTGTGCTCATCCTCTACATGACCATCAAACTCATCAGATGTGACATGAAGCCTCAGTGAGTGATACCAACTCTTATAAATCGTGGGCCGGTCAAGCAGTGTCGCAAAACCAGCCTTGTCCCGACATGGAAGAAGTTTCAGCCAAGGTGTTAAATTCTCTGTACAAACTGCTTCTCGAGGCAATGCTCCATATCTTACCCGCCCATGAGGTTCTCCATTGGTACTCCTACAATTCACATTATCATCTTCCCACATTGGATGAGGAACAGGCATGGATGATGATGATGATGGTGATAAATATTCTTTTTCTCTTAGTTCAGGAGCACCAAAGGTAGCCTCTTTTTTCTTTCTCTTAAATGCACGTACTGGATTGGCAGTCATTAAAGGCGACTCAAGAAAATTCAGAGAGGCACAAAAAAGCCCAGATAGAGCATGAGTTAAATTTCCCCAATTGCTATTGATCTCCCGATCTGGAACTGCGAATTCTGCCCACAATTCCACACCTGAGGGCTTTGCATTTAGCCTTGTCACAGGATCAACACCACCCCATTGGTTGTAGTTCCATCTTCCTTGTGTGAAGGATAATTCCATTTCTTGAATTTGAAATTTCTGTATCTGCAAGATGGAAGTAAAATCACCACATGAGAACATGATAGGCTATATTATCACCATTTCATATTCTGCATCATGTTTACAGAATTATTCAAGGTGCTTTGATCAGAGATGTGGTTGTAAAGTCATCACACATTCCTTACGATATATATCTTTGAAGATGCTCAAAACTTTGAAGTTCTAAATATGGGTACCTGAAAACCCTAAATCACATTACGTCTATACACATTAGTGTGAAAACCAAGCATACCATCCTGTTTTCAGTACCATCGACGAAACAGATATTTGATCTATCCAAATAACTAGATGATTGCTGCTATTCAGAGCATTGAAAAACTCGATAGAGTGAAAACACATCATGTTTTCGGTGGAGTAGGCAAACACTCTGGCTTGAGATATGGTTCACCTAACCACAAGTGTGATAATAAATCAGCTTTAAAATCCTAACGGATCGAATAGCTAAATCAGACCCATCATTGTGTTATTACTACGGTATAAAACATTCTCTGAGAAGAAAACAAAAAATAGAGGTACTACTTCTGCATTACCTAACCCATAAATGATATTAGAAAGGTTATTACGAACTCACCAGCTGATAGATAGACTTTGGAAATAGGCGATGGTGATGTCTTTCCTTGTCATGGCTGTTGCTGCTGAGAGGAGGCAAGCGATGGGTGAACTGAAAATGGGCGAGAACTTTTCCATCAGGAAGTGGTCTCAACAGAAGCTCTTCAGAGAACTCCTCTGCCTTTGTACAAAGGGCTATCTCATCGAAAAAGATAAGCAAAAGGAGGAAGAAGAGGAGTTTCATGATTTGCTTGTTGGATATGGTATGGCCGTGGTTGCAGAGAGAGCCCAGCCAAGCCAATCTATCTCTTCTCTTCATTGCAGATGTCTTCCTTCAAAAAAAACTGGTCGCTAATTGCTCTGCAACAGTAGTAGCTCTGAAGAATGGCCGTCATCATTGTGCGCAGAAGATGCAGGGGAAGAGAGAGAGAGAGAGAGAGAGAGAGAGAGAGAGAGAGAGAGAGAGATGTACATATACAGAAGAAGGAAGACATATGTATAGAGATGCATTCAATTCTATTGTGTGTGTGTGTTAGGGGGGGGGCCTCTCTCTATTTGCTACCAAATCATAAAGAGGCCGTCCTGGCGAGGCTATCGCCGGCCGGCCACCGATCGGGCTATTACCCTGAGTTTGTCGGGCCACTACCCTAAGTTAGTCGAGCTACTGCAGTCACTGAGTGAGGCTATCGAAAACTTATGCATTTTTTTTAGATAAAGATCTTACGGTGCAGATGCCCCATTTCCGAACGCCCGTGCTATTACCCTGAGTCGATCGGGCTATTACCCTGAGTCAGTCGGGCTACTACCTGGAGTTGGTCGGGCTATTGGAGTCACTGAGTGAGGCTATCGAAAACTTTTGCATTTTTCTTTTAGATAAAGATCTGACGGTCCAAGTAGTAGCCCGATTGACTCGGGTTAATAGCCCGATCGACTTAGGGCAGTAGCTTGACTGAAAGCCTGATATCAAAAACTTTAAGAAACTTCCAAGTCTAAAATAGAATCCATGCACTAGCCGTGGACTTGTGATATGCTTCTTTACGCATGCTCATCCATGCAACATGCCTTGCACACCCAACATCAAATAGGTCATCTTCACAACTTATATACATTTGGGTGGGCCAACAAATTGTACACATCTAGTCTACATCCTAGAACATCCATATACTGAAATGGCCATGGTGCCATGCTTAACCCCATCATTCACTCTAACGTCGACATGAAACCTACAACCACATTGCCATTTGAAAAAGGTTACGTGTGGAAGCTAATTAGCAGAACTCAACCGACTTAGCTGGACAATTAAGTAAAACACAGAGAAAATAGAAAATACAGGGTTTTTGGGTTTTGGGTTTAGGGAGAGAGAGAGAGAGAGAGTTTACAGAAGAGAAATATAGTCTCCATTAGAGCTTCAAATGTATATTTGAATTCGTACCTATTTTCTTCTTCTTCTCTAGTTCATCTGTATTGCTTGTTGTACACATCTTCTTGCAGGTTCTCACATATTCTTCTGCATTTCTTATTTGACACTAATTGTTCGACTTCACCGATTCGATACGAAAACACCCTATCCTTAGGGCCATTGACATATCGCAATATACTCTGTGCACACTAAAGGTTTTCGATGGTCGGTTGTGACATAAACTAATTTATCAGTCCGACCGGATAGCTGAGGTTCGGCCAGTTGATGGTCAAGTAGATCAGGCTTCCAACTATCTCTCAAAATCGTGTCGGGTCGCACGTTGTTCCCTATTCGGAGCGTAGCTTGACATTTCTGTCAAGAGGAGTCAAGACGGATTTACAATCCGTCATGCTAAACTTGAAGAGCATATTCAACACATAGTGACGTTGGCTGATCAATATGCCTTTCGGGGTGCAGATCACTTCGATCCCAAGAAAATATTGAAGGTTTCCCAGATCCTTCATCATGAATGATGCTGCCAACTGAGCCTTGATGCGGTCAATTTCCTCCAGGTCGCCATCGGCGATGACTAAATCATCGACATATAGCAGTATGTTGACCGGCCCGGTCCGGAATTGCTAAATGAACAAGGAAGAACTAATTTTGACGGAGCAAACCCCATCTTACGCAGGCGCTTCAATCCGTAGAGAGACTTCTTCAGTCGGCAAACTGTCGATGTGTTCAACTTGGATAGAAATCCGGGGGGTTGTACCATGTACACATGTTCCTCAAGCTCCCATTGCAGGAATGCGTTCTTTACATCCATTTGATGTAGATGCCACCCCTTTGTTGTTGCTACCGCCAGCAACATACGGACGATCATCATCGTTGCGACCAACGCGAACATCTCATCGTAGTCGATGTCGGGTGTCTGCGCATAGCCCTTGGCCACTAGTCAAGCCTTGTACCTGTTGATTGAGCCATCAACGTTGTATTTGACCTTATACACTGATCTGCATCTGATTGTCTAGACTCCTCTAGGAAGGTCAACCAAGTCCCATGTCTCATTGTTAGCTAGAGCATGCATCTCTTCCTCCATTGTCGTTCTCCATTTGGCATCTTGACATGCCGCCTTCGCGTAGCTCTCTCGCTTGCGCATCTCCACCGCCTTGGTCATGTACGCATAGTGATGCGCCATGCACTCATTATACCTGCACCTGATGACAGGGTTCTTTTGGCGAGATGATCGGCGCAACCTTTAATTGGCCAACTTCAAGGCCCTTTTAACCGATTCCGACCTCAACTCTAGAGGTTCGTCTTCGCTTATGGTTCTATCGGACTCACTTCAATCCGACGTTGTCATGGAAATCTGCGCATACGTGTCGGCTTGGGCGGGACCACGGGGGTCTCAGACTAAGGAGTAAAAGGGGGAATGGGAGCTTATTCCTTACGGGCTTCTGAGCACAAAAGGGTAGGAACAATGTACGAAAGACTAACATGATAGAGAACTAGATGAGCCAAGGTTTATCAAACAAAATCCATTATAAGGCACGAAAGCCACAATATGATTTACAACCACGGTCGTTTAGGCCAAACTCAAGCACAATTAGAAGAAATGGCAATAGGCCTAAAGAGAAAGAAAGAAAGAAAGAAAGATGTATTAACGTCTTCTAAGGCCAAATTTGGCCCATGAGACAATTGGTTTACAACAATAGAGTATTTATCCAGTCATCATAACTAAAAATAAAATTAAGTAAAAAAAAAATAGAACTTAAACTAAGAGAGTTCTAGTAGTGTACAATATGTAGTATACTCGAAAGTGACTATACACTAAGCCTAATTTTATTTCCACCCAAGCCTCTCAAAAAGAAGTGGGGGGTCAAAGGGTCTTGATGTGGGTTCCAATGTAGAGAGTGCCCTAGCCATGGCTTCTAGGCTGTGTAGCTCACGTTCCCTTATTTTCAATATTGCTTCCACATCACGTTGAGTTGCTTTGAAACCCGGCACCCGAGGACGTCTGGTTCTTCTCTGGTTTTCTGCCTCATCAATGGAAAGGCCGAGTGGTGCAAGTGTGTCGGCATTCGTTGTCTCCTCAGGTTCCTGAAAAACTGCATTTGTTACATGTTCGTGATCATTAGCAACATTATTGTCAACATTTTGTAATTTATTCTCTTTGTGTTGTTTTAGCTCTAGAATGTATTTGCCTAATTTCTTTATATCTAGAGTATCTAATAGTTTGGGGAGGGTGGGAGACGGACCAAGTATGTCTTGGTATTTTGCCCTTATCTCGGCATAGGTTGGACACTTGCATGTAAAGTGGTACTCATCCTCTATCTCTATGTGACATAACCTACATATCCTTTCCTCCCTAGGGACTCCACTAGTACGGCCATTTTCAATCTCAAGTTGGTGAGATGATATTCTAAGTTGTCCAATGGCAACCCTTAGTGCATGTGGTAAGAATACATCTAGATATTTTGGCCGCGTGATAAAACCTAACTCAGAGAAGTGCATGAAGTGTTTCTTATAGTACGACATTTTAGATGGGAGTGGCTCTAGTGGGGTGATCCATTTACACCGAGTGTAAATTTGCCATATTTCTTGGCGTATTACTTTATCGCGGTTCTCATAAGAGATTAAGGTGTTATCACTCGTGTGGTTGTACCTAAGGGGAGGTAGGTTATTAATGTCTAGACCATTCGCAAGAAGCCAAGTCACCATCATGCCATACCATGAGCTAGTATAGCCGGACTCATACAATGATCGAGAGGCCTTAAAGGCTTGATGAGATATTCTATCATGTGGTTGGCTATGTATCCTATCAATAAAGACTACAAGTTGAAAAAGTGCCTCTACTAGCATTGGGGGTAACGTGAACTCGGCCCTAATAATGTCATGTGGTACAGTCGATTTGCTTCGGAGTTGGCATGATAGCATCATCACCAATGGTCTCTCTAATTGCGTCCACATGAAGGATGGTAATCCTGGAGCCCAAACCGCTGATGCATACATGAGGGAGGGGGTCACTAATGAGTCAAAGAGCCACCCTTTAGTCCGTGGCTCTTGAAAGTGTGCTTGGTGGCATTGTCTCTCTAGGAGTGAGAGGGATGCATGTCCTCTCGTGAGTCTATCCTTCGCTGCCTGTGTCATCGAAAATTTACCTGAGCGGGTAGTAAAAGTGACTCCGAGATATACGTATGATCCAACCACCTCGACTGGGCTATGGGAGATAGTTAGGTGACACTTAGCTCTAACTTGGGCCGATGTGTGGAAGATAAGGACTTTCGTTTTCCCTAGATTCACTACCAATCCTCGTTGTACACAAAAGTCATCTAAGGCATTGAGGTGCCTCTGTAGGTCGTGTTCGGATTCAGAGAGCAAAATTATGTCATCCGCATAGAGCAAGATACGAACCTGCGTATCCCCAAGGACCACTCCGGTGCCTCCCTCACGAGCAATAAAATCTGTGATCTCATCAATGTAGATCCCAAAAAGCGTCGGTCATAGGGGGCAACCTTGTTTTACACCAATAGTGCTAGTGAAACGATTGTATAGGCCACCTGGGCATCGGACACACCCGGACACTTGTTCATATAGTGCGTAGATGGCCCATACCATATCATCTGGTATCCTCAAGCTTTTAAGTCTATCAGACAACCGATCTCTAGGGACTGTGTCAAAGGCTTTGCGGAAGTCCACAAAACAACAATATAATCTCTTCTTGCGAGCCCTAGTTTGGTCAATTAGGCATCTAAGTGTGAAGATGTGATCAATAATGGAGAAGGCTCGTCTAAAGCCAACTTGTTCAGGTGCACGAAGGTTTAGGGTCTCCATGTAGTCGCTAAGCTCTGCTTCCATTACTGCACCATATAACTTAGCAAGGGTATGGCCTATCATAATGGTCCTATATGTATTTGGGTCCATGGGGTCCCCCCCTTTATGTATGGGGGTCACTGTATTCATAGTCCACTGTGGTGGAAAACCCTCCGCAAGGGCATGATTGAAGATTAGAGTTAGCAAGGGAGCTAGGCACTCTCTCGCATATATAATGTGTTCTGCTCGCAATCCTGTGTGGTCCATGGACTTCCTATGTTGTAATTTCTTTATGACCTTCATGACCCTAGAGGTCGTGAAAAGTGTCCCCGTGGTAGGCCGAGGTGTGGAAGGCATTGGAAAAGGTGGTTGGTTTGGGATTTGGTAAAGTCTCTCTGTATATGTGTGCCAAGTTTCGGGATCTTCGATGGGTGTTTGTGGTCTTGGCTTCCGTAGTCTCTTCCATGCCGTGGCGCAATCGCTACTCATGAGCATATGGTAGAGTTCCCAGTATTGGGATGCCTCCCACGCTCGTCTCTTACGACGTGTCATCTTACGCATTTCTTTGCGAGCTTGTGTGGAGGTAATACTACCATTGAGTTGCGATACTGTAAGTTGTCTATGTAGGTCCCTACAATCCTCGTCATACCATTTATTTTGTGGCATTGATCCTGATCTACCTTGATTTGAGTGTTTTGTATATGGGAAACTGCTAGCTGCTGCGGAGTGAAGGATGTGTGTGAGTTTTGTACTAAGGCTTTCTAACGGTAGAGAGGGATCAATGGAGGGGAGATGGGCCTGAACATGTTGAGAGTATATGTCAGAGAGCTCATGTGTGAAATGTATTGTGGTGTGATGGCATGGTTGACTAGACTTGGTGACCTTAGAGATATCACATTTTAGCTCGAAGTATAAGAAGCTATGGTTTGCACCAATAGGGCATGGGGCCACTCGGAAGGATGATGACCAAACAAAACCCTAAAACGAAATAGGGAGAAGAAGAAGAAGAACCGAAACCCCTAATGGTCTACCCCAAAACAACAAAATGGTGACCGCCTTTATGGTGCCTCCTCGCCCCCCTTTATAGTAGAAAGGGGTGAGGCTTATTACAAAAAGAGAGGCCAAATATTCCTCTATTTTCAAAGATGAATAGTTGCCTTGATTTTAGGAGGAGGGATTGATGGGGTGCCTTAAATCCCTCTTCCCTCATTTTCACACACACCCACTACACCCTTACTTCCATGCACTCCCCTTTTTCTATGTGTGCATGTGCACCTAAGTGCATATCACACTCACAATCCACAAGCCCTTTTGGTGCACTTTAGCACCTTACTTTTTATATTTCTCTTACAATATTACTTTTATTCCTATTTACATTTTTTGATGTGCATGTGCAAACTTTGCACATTCCCGATTTGTCCGCTCCACATGATTTTCTTGCCGTTACCAAAAATCTTCACAACATCCACCCCCACCAAACCGTACATCCGTCGGTATGTGCCAAGAAAGGGGAAGAGGTGAGATTTTGGCAATGGCAATCAATCGGCTACCTCCACATCCTCGTCAACCTTAGTCCCATTCGTCTTTGTCCTCCATTTTGAACTTGCTCACTCTTTCCATCCGATCCACCATATTTGCCGCCCGCACCTTTCACCACGTCTGAATGTTGTAGGCTTGACCACCTTTCTCGGGTATAAACCTTCATCCACCTTGCATGTTCCTCCTTCATTCTGGCCATCACCTTGGTCATGGCATTTGTCTGCATTATACTTCCTCGTTCCACCTCCCGAAGGCTCTACTCGTATGTCATCGTAAACTACCCAAGGTAGTCCCTTCTCCAAGTGCATGCTCATCCCATTTCGTCCCTTCTTGTGGTATACTCTCACCGTAGAGTTCACCACTATACTTTCGATCTCTGTGAGGGCGTCCTCCACCTCTGACGTCGTCGTCTTATCCTAGGGAATGCTCATCGAATCTGCTTGGCCGGCTTGGCCCCCATCATCCACCGTAGTGCTTCGTTTAGCCTCCTTGGCCCCCTCACCAGCTTCAACCTTCGCCCTCTCACCGCCACCTTCCATTTCTCCGGTCTCATGTTGGTCTGCAACCGCTAAAGTACTTGAATGCTCATTAACTAAGCCTGATACTAACAACCTATAATATTCCTATTTACTAAAATAGTAATATAGGCCTCTAACGACTAGCCAATTCGGCTTTTGGCTTATTGAGTTGGTTCGGGCCTAGCCAATCGGTCTCTATCCGATCTGGCTCTCGGCTTCTTCAGCCAATCCGACCCAAGTTGAGCTTGCTCGCTCAATAATGTGTAGTGTTCTAAGTAGGGCCTCTACCCAGAAGCCGTTCGACAGTTCGAAGTGTTGGAGCATAGCAATGATTCGTTCTTGAATTGTCTGATTCATTCGTTCGGGAATTCCGTTCTGCTCTAGACTATATGGTGCCATATATTCACTTCAAATGCCACGCTGCTGGAAAAATCTTACGAATTGCTCTGACTTATACTCTCCTCCATTATATGACCGCAAGCATTTCAGTTTCTGGCCGGATTGGTTCTCCACCATGGCAAGCCATTCCTGGAAGATCCAGAACACTTGATCTTTACTTCTAGTCGGGTATGCCCACACTTTCCTGGTCGAGTCATCAATAAAGTTGACGAAGTAGGAAGTGCCACCAAAGGACTGATGTGGCATCGAGCCACAAACGTCTGAATGGACTAAATCGAGTGGACTCGATTCTCTTGGTGATGTTGTTGGGTGTGAGATAGTAGTATATTTCCGTATTTGTAGTGCTCACAAAATTGTGGTATGAGAATGAGAGCTTGGGGATATATTCGGCCTTGGATAAGTGTGTCATGTCGGCCTTGCTGAGGTGTCTGAGTCGTCCGTACCATAGGGATGACACGGGGATGTCTACCAGAAACAAGTCACCCTCTCTGAGTTGTTGACCGGCAAAGACTTAACAACCGGATAAAGTCCAGAATGGGAAAGGGATAATTATTTTAGAACTATCTATAATTATTATATTTTGAGAAGCGAACGGATGGACCTGGAATCGGTATGCCGATCCGGATTCGGACCGGTTCGTGGCCGGTTGCCGGTTGCCGGTTGGCACCGATTCGTACCAGAGCCGGTGAACTATAAAAGTACCCGGCTAGATTGTAATCAAATAGCGGTTTATTAATGAAAGTGATGTTGTTCTATATCTTCTTTAATCTTTGAAGCTTAGTTAATTATCGTTCTGTGCTTAATAGAATCTATCTTACGCGTGTATTATGATCCTTAATCACGCCGATTAGTAGCCGGTTAGGAAATACGTTTGTATCACGGTCTACGCCTACCCCACTTGCACCACCCTTTGGTGAAGTGTCCCAGAGGGACACCCTGTGTTAGGGTTAGTCTTGCCCCAAGGAATAACACAGTTTTTGGCGACCACAATTCCTGCTCAAGCGCAGTGAACAACGGGGGGCATGGATGATTAGACCAACAAACGACCCAACAACGGAGTGAACACGACGACTCCCCGAAAGACTACGGAAGCGCGAAGCGTACCACCAAGCAATAGAAGAAATTCGCGCGGATCGATCCTTTTCAAAGGTGATTCGGCGAGTGGCCGCGGAGTCACTCTGGTTGCAGCAAAATTCCCATCCAGACGAAGGAAGCAGTTTAAGTAGTCTGAAGGAAGAGGAATCCATCCATCAGGCATTGGTAACGGGAGAAGGCGATTCGGAACCATTTTCGGCGTTTGAATCAGATTCGGACAGTGAGTACAACACACATTCGAATTACTATAGCAGTCACGACACCCCAGACGGACTGGAGGACGCGGAATCAGATAATATACCAACATCGGAACCGGCGATAACAGATATGGAAGCTTCAGTAAGGCACGAGGTGGATCAACGTCCGACACCGCCACACGAGCCTCCAACAGAAGAGGAGGGAAGACCTTTGAAGCCGAAAAAAGAGGAGGAAAGACCTCCGACATCTCCTCCGAAAATAGAGGAGAAAAAACCTTTGACACCACCTCCAACAGAAGAGGAGGAGAGACCCCCTTCACCACCAGCTCGAGTTCCGACACCGGAAGACGATATGCCATTCCAATATCCCAGGTACCGGGATGATCCGGACGCGGAAGCCCATGTGTATCATTTCTACAAACATGGGAAGCAAACCATGTGTCGCAACGCTTAAACGCCACCGAAGTAGAACGATCAAAGATTGTAGAGTTCGGCATGACTTTGGATGGACCAGCAGCACGATGGCGCGTGACGCACCTTCCCGGTACCATCACTACGTTTGAGGACTTGAAAACCATATTTTTACATTTCTTTCACAAGGAAGTGGATCAACGAGAGATGGTCGGCCTATTCTACACCATACAGCAGGAACCTACGGAAACCATTCAACAATTCGTAATCCGGTTCCAGCGGATGCACAACCAGCTAAGTCGGGCACCACCGGAAGTAGAGGCTAAAGCAATATTCCTAGCAGCACTATGGGAACCCTTGCGTACGGTGTGCGCAGTCATTGATTTCTGCATCAGCATGATCGACCAGGTTATAGACCGGGTCAGGGAGATGGAGAAAACAAGCTCATGGCTAACAATGGGGGCACTCTAGTGTGCATTACTGACAGACGAAGACCTACATTTTCGGCAAGCTATACAATGTACGACTTGTCTCAATGCCGGGCATTCTGTCATAGAATGTACCATGCGGTCACAGTGCATGTTATGCCATTCTAGGTCGCACACAATGGACCGATGCGAAAATAACTTACTGAACCGGCAAGTGGCACCGGTAAGACAAATCGATACCCACAACGACTGGGAAGAGGAAGAAGAACGTTGGCATCGAGACGAGCATTATCGGCCAGTACAGGATGTCCGGTATAGCGACAAAAGGGACAATTATGACCGGGACTGGTACGACAGGTACCGGGATTATAATGGCGACCGTTCTGATCGCGATCACTCTCAAGTTACAACCAGAGGAGAGAGGATCAATGTAGGCATTACGAAGATCGCCGCCGACAGGGATACAAAAACCACCGACATTTTAATAAGAAATGAAACACCCGAAAGGATGAGCGTCGGGAACCAGGGAAGGAATACCCACGAGAGCCGGAGAGAGCCTTGAGTGGCACCCAACTAGAACAAAGACGAACGGAAGAGCCTAATCGATTGGAAACAGGATTTCAACCAAGTACCGGGCCAAAAGTAGAATCCAACAATACCCGGAAAGCGTATTGTTATTATTGCCGCTAGGAAGGCCATTACAGCAACCAATGCCCGGTGAAAAGTAACGAAAAACGACCGGCAATCAATATGGTGGTAGCAGAGGTCGTGGATATACAACAAGTCACCACTAGGTAGAAAGGAAAGACGACGGAGTGGGAAGCACAAGAGGCTATCCGGAAATAGGCCATCGAATGGGTAGAGAAGGCGAATGAGCGGAATTCGGCCGAAGTGAAACAACAAAAGGAGGCACCGACAGAGCTCACTGACACAATACAATCAGAAAACCCAACATGGCAGGCATTACAAGAATGTCAAATTACATTGCCATTAGGCCGGCTACTACAATTAGTACCCCTTTTCACGAATGGGCTAAAATCGGCAATAACACCACCAGACTCGTCGCCGGCTCCAGCTTTCTTTTCCAACCTAGAGGAAGGGCCGGCAGTGGTGGACACAAGCAGTCAGGCAATCACTGCCATTGTCAAAGGATGCGAGCTACCAGGGACGATCGTCAACGGAGGATCGGGCGTCAATGTAATCAGCCTCCATACTTGTGACACCCTAGGAATCCAGGAGTGGGAGCCTTGCCCGTTTTGGCTCCGGATGGCAGATACGAGTTCGGTAAGACCCACCGGTTTAATATGAGATCTGGAGGTAACAATCGGAGGACATGCATTCCGCGTTTCTGCAGTGGTTCTCTAGTTAAATACCCAAGGGGCTTACCCACTATTGCTTGGACGACCATGGTTGTGGACGGCGCACATTAAGCAAAACTGGCGAAAGAACGTGATTATGTTTCGACGAGGCAAAACCAAAGTACAGGTACCGACACATCCACAAACCGGAACCGACAAAGAGCTAATACCGTTATACGCTGAAAGCATTAATATGCTGGAAGGGCTTGCTGACGAGGAAGTCGATCGGTATCTCAAGGATAATCCAAAAATCATACCCTTGTTCGAAATAGATGTGGTCGAAGCAGTCTCTCCGTATATTGCACAATCGGAAGATGCTGGAGAGGAACCGGATAGAGATGCCGTCAGAGAACGACGTCAAGCGCAGGAGGCCTTGGAACGGGAAATGGCGGTATCTCAAAGGGTGAAGGCGTCCCAGCTAGAAGAAGTAAACCTGGGAACTGGAGAGGAAGCACGGCCGGTACATATTGCCAAAGAAATGTCACCGGAAAACAAAACGGCAATGATTACATATTGAAAGAATTCTGGGTCGTATTTGCCTGGTCCTATGAGGATATGCAAAGGCTTGATATGCAATTCTATCAACATCAGATACATCTCAGCAAAGACACCAAACCAGTAGCACAAAGGCACTACTGAATGAACCCTAATTATGCGGTAAGGGTAAAAGAAGAGATCGACAAGTTACTCCGAGTCGGTTTTATCTGGCCGATAAAGAAAGCCACATGGTTGAGTCCGATAGTCGTCGTGCCGAAGAAGAACGGGAAGATCCGGGTGTGCGTCGATTACCGGAAACTGAATGCAACGACGGTGACCGATGCCTTTCCACTTCCATTCACGGATAGAGTTCTGGACGCGGTAGCCGGTCATGAGGTATATATCTTCCTAGACAGATTCGGTGGTTACAATCAAATACGGATGCACGCCGAGGACCAAGAAAAGACGGCGTTCGTTACCGAGTGGGGAGTTTTTGTTGCCGTAGTGATGATGTTTGGACTCAAGACGGCGTCGGCTACCTTTTAGCAGATAATCATGGAAATATTTGGAGAGTTCATCCCGACGTTTATGCAAAGGTTTCTAAACAACTTCGCGGTGTATAGCCGGCAAGGGGAACACCTGGACCATCTCCGGTTATGCCTAGAGAAATGCAAGGGGTACCGGTTAAGCCTGAACCCGACAAAGTGTGTGTTCGGGGTGGCTAGTGGTAGGGTACTAGGCCATATTGTCAGCAAGGACGGGATAGCAGTAGACCCGGACAAAGTCAGGGCAATTCTGGAGGCACCGACACCAACGACGACCAAAGCATTAAGCAGATTCTTAGGAAAAATCCGGTGGCATAGCTGGATGCTCCGGTATTTGGCAAATCTTGCAACACCGTTGCATGCTGCGGTTCACCGGACACCGTTTCAATGGACGGCTACAAAGGATGACGCTTACCGCATGCTAAAAGTACTACTATCGCAAGCACCGGTAGTACAACCCTCAGACTGGTCCAAAGAGTTCCATGTGTTCGTCGACGCGTCAAACATAGCAATCAACAACGCACTTATGCAACTCACTGAACCACAACGCACTTATGCAACTCACTGAACCCAACTGGTATTGGCCGGTATACTATGCGAGCTGGAAACTATCACAAGCGGAACGAAATTACTCCACAACGGAAAGAGAGGCCTTGGGGATGATTTATAGTGTCACGAAGTTCCAACACTATTTGTTGGGCCGTAAATTTTCATTTCACGTAGACCATTCCACACCTTTATACTTGGTCTCTAAGGCATCCCTCATAGGTAAGTTGGCCCGGTGGACATTGCTACTACAGGAATTCAAGTTCGAAATTTATCACCGACCGGGTATACAACACGTGGTTGCTGACTATTTGAGCCGGTTAGAAACCAGCAAAACCGGTGACGGTGTACCAGATGAGTTTCCGGATGCCGAACTGTTTAAAATTATGACAGAAACCACGGCGGATAGTACAGTTCCGGACGAGGACAAATGGATAATGAACATGCATCAATTCTTAAGCACGAGACTACCTCCGGAAGAGATGAACAGAGACGAGCGGAAACGATTGGTGGTCCAAAGATGGCATTTTTGTTTATTACAGGACACCCTATACCACAAGGGAGCTGATGGAATATGGCGGAAAGCGGTGCGGAGCGATCAAAAGAACACCATATTATGGGAAGCACATTGCGGAGTCGCCGGAGGACACTATGCCGGAGAAGCTACAACAAGAAAGATATGGCGCAGTGGGCTATGGTGGCCAATGACACTGAAAGATTCGGTCCGATATATGAAGGAATGTGATTTGTGTCAACAAATGGGTCAACCGACAGAGCAGGCGTGGAGGCCTCACCAACCGGTACTACCCTTGGAACCATTTCAAAAATGGGGCTAGACTTTGTCAGACCATTCAATCCACCGGCCATGCGAACCATCAACAGATATGTCATTGTCGCTACGGATTATTGCACCAAGTGGGTAGAGGCCAAGGCTTTGCGAGACAATATCGCGGCATCAATGACGAAGTTCCTTTAGGAGTACATCTAGTGCCATTACGGATGTCCCATCGAATTAATTAGCGACCAGGGTGGACACTTCCTCGGTCAAGTAGTGGAGAGCCTAACAACGTTCTATGTGGTAGTACACAAGCGTAGCACTCCGTACTACCCGCAGGCCAATGGACTGGCCGAGTCCACCAACAAGACAGTACAAAACATCCTCCAGAAGATCGTCAACGAGAACTGGACCGATTGGGACACGAAGTTGCACAGTGCAGTATGGGCTTACCGGACGGCGTATAAAACGAGCATCAGGACGACACCATTCCGGTTAGCATTCGGACTAGAAGCGGTGATGCCGATTGAATTTCAAGTACCGAGCTTACGGATATAGGTCCGGGAGCGACTGGGTGAAAAGGAATAAGAGAAAATCCGATTGGCGGCACTATGTGAGCTGGAAGAGCATCGGATAGCGAGTATCATGCAGTTGGAAATGGAGCAGTGACGAAGGAAGGCATTCGTCGACCGACACCGAAAGGGCAATGAGAAGTTGTTCGGAATTGGCAAGTCGGTGCTTGTGTTTTAGACCCGGATGGGTAAGATGCCAGGCAAGCTACGGTTCCGGTGGACCGGACCATACTGGATCACGCGAGAATTCAATGGTTCTTACCAATTAGCCACACTTGTCGGCGAAGTACTGGAGAAATGGGTAAATGGGTTCCGACTTAAACCCTATTACGGGCCCATGCCACCAAACCCGTTCCAACAGCTGGAGACCGACGCGGTAACTGGAAGCGGCAAGCAATTAGCCGGCAACCAACAGGAGCCGGTGTTACCAGACAACCGGGACTAATGCTTAATTCTAATAATAATAATAATAAAACATCATGCATAGGCGAGGAGCGAACGGGCACTTTGAAAAGGTGTGGTTGCTAATTAAAGCCTCTTTAAAAACCCACCATGTGTCAACCGACTACTATAATAGTACACGACGTGCATGTGCGGGAATCGAGAAAAGGCGCCAAGCATGGAGAGACAAAACCTCCGCCTCACAGAGTTCCTCTCATTTTGCGAGAACAGAGCACTAAGCATACACAGGCGATTAAGAGTGATCAGACGAACGCAAGAAGGATGCATAGACGTACCACTTCTACCAAGTCCCACAGACTTAGACGACGATATGGAACACATAGCACTCTCGGAAGTGGCCAAGAAATGGTTCAAGCAACACGGGTTGGAAGGATTCCTAAGAATTGTCGAGGCACCTCCGCACGGCAATGCGGAGAAAGTTGTGCAGGAGATTGATACGAAGGTCATCATAGAAGAGGCCATCCTTGCCATGAACAACTTACTAGAGGGCGGAATATTGTATCCGGCTCTGATTACAAAACGGTGCCATACCGGCAATAGGTTATGAATCGGTCCGGATCTGGATCGGTGCCACTCTTTTGAATCCGTCTGTTCCTATTATAAATCTAACTCATTAATAACTAATATTCATTAGTTAATTTTTGCTACTGACACGTACCCCCACTTGTCTTTCATACTTCGACCTCCTATCAACACATGGAATGTCCGTGGGACAATACATTGTACGTCGAACCCATGGTTCAACCCCGTCAATCTTCGTCGAGTATGTCCAATATGGTTTGGTCTAGGGTTTCCAGTGGTTCTTCAATCTGTTGTTGCTCTTGTTGCTCTTGTTGCTCTTGTTGCACTTGTTGTTGCTCTCTGGCTTCTCTCGGCGGAGGCATCTCCGCTCTTGCGTAAGTTTCGACAGTCGCACTCTTTCCGGTACCTACTTGTTGCTTCGACCCGACCGCCTTGTTCTGATCCGCCCCAGCTTCCCTTGGTTGTTCCCTTCCAACTTCATTCAGCAGCCCCTCCTATTGCGGTTGTGGTTCCGTAGTCTGGTCCTCATTACTTATATTTATTGCCGCCTTCCGTTTTTCGGCTTCTAACCGTTGGCGCTCCCATTCGTATTGCTCGAACTGAGGTTGTGTTTCGAGCTAATCATCCTCAAGCCTTTCCATCATCCTTTGGACAACTTCAAGGTGGGATTCAGTCAAGGAGAAGAAGTCGTCCCACAATTCCTCCTAGATGGTGACTATACTTTCTTCATCCAACTTGTAGAAATTATCCCCAGTTTTTTTCCAGTTATCCACATATGCTCGGAGCACCTGTAGTTCCGCTGCTTGCGGTGACCATTGCATTGTCGTGAAAATCCGTCACTATGTGCAGATCGTGAGGTGGAACCGCCTGGGTTCTAGACCGGAAGGATTTGAAGTTTGTACTACCTTTAGTGAGAAAGTATTTAAGATAGATTGAGAGAGATTGATATGGAGAAAGAGAGAGATTGAGATAAAGATTAAATGCTTAACTTTAGATTTGAGAGACAAGATACATCCACAATAGGATAACAAGTTTCTTATTTTTCCAAAAATTTTCATTAGTTTTTTCTTGCTTGATTCCTCCACTCTTTTATAGATGCCCCCATGCATATGGTGCATGTGAGGGTGCAAGACATGCACATAATGCATGAAATGCATGCAATGCATGTTTGCCATGTCATCATCTAAGCTCTCATGTATGAGAATTTATATATAAAATGATCAAAGTAAAACCTTTGAAACAAATTTGATTTTACTAGGCTTTTTAGTCTTGTTTTTACAAATGTTTAAGTGCATATTACACCTTCACTTGACCTCCAAAAAACTAGACTATTTTGTTCGTTTCACACCGGAAAACTTCAAGACATCGTGCGTTGCGATAAATCTTCCCGTCCGGTCCATCTGATCTACATGCCATCCAGCTCACATCCCGATCCAGTTCCTTCCGACCCACATCCTGATCTGGTTCCGTAGCTCCGATCACCGTCCGATCACCGGTACGGTCCCGTCGGGTGCCATCCAAAACCAATGGACTTGGTTGCATCCATTCTTCAAGTCATACAACTCAACCTTTCTATGCTCCAAACACATAGATATATTATGAGGAGATATTGGTCTGGTTATATACTCTGGGATCCTTAACTGTCTTATCTATGTGGGATATCTCACAGTTTTGTTTTTCTTCTCTTTTTCGCAATCTTCATACCCACATAACTTGGCACTTAGTTGTCTGTTTCTTATGTAGTAAAGTGCATTCGAAAGCTCTTGAAGACCTCCATCTTTTCGTACCAAGATATTAAACTTACTTAAAATAGTATCTTTACTATTATTGTTTCATATATGTGAGAAGAACCACACTCGATTTTGTATGTTCCTCACAATTTTCACACTATCGCCGAAAATCTTCATGACATCTACCCCCACCAAACTGCACGTCCTCTGGTATGTGCCAAGAGGAGAGAGTGTGAGATTTTGGCCATGGTGATCAATTAGATTCCTCCACGTCCTTGTTCACATAACTCAAGTTTGTAGGTTCTGTCCTACTATCTTCATCGTCGAGGTGATCGAGGTCAGGTTCATCGTTTTGTCTTTTCTTGAAAATCTATACTCTTTTTCCCGCAATGGGTACGGCCAACCTTGATCCCTCTAGCTCTGCAAGGTGGTATGTGGCATTGTTGTTGGCACTTGTCACCACATACGGTCTGAACCATCTTCTTGCGAACTTCCTTGTTGTCTTGTGTTGATTGTCAAGGCTGCTATCGTAGACCAATACCCAATCTCCTTCTTCGATCTTCTTGGGACGCAGTCGATGCATCTTGTCAAACCGAATTTTGTTCTTCACTCGGGCTGCCTCCATCATCTTTCGCGCTTTTTCTAGATCTTCAAGTCTCCTTTCAAGTGCCACTAATAATTCTTCTCGCCTCATCTTGTTCTCCCATGGTATCGCTACCCATGACGCGATCGTCCTTTTGATGGGCATTACCGGCTTTTGTCCATACATAAGCTCTGTTGGCATATACCATGTCACTAAACTGTGTGTAGTTCTGTTGGCCCACAAGGCATAGGGCAATAGTCGTGGTCAATTCCCGACTCAACCATTGCATGCTCGTACGATGGCTTTGACGATTGGTCCATGCCCTCGCTCGATCTTCCCATTTGCTTCAGGATTGTAGGTTGTCATGAGGGAGAGCTTCACGCCTAGTTGTTCGAAGAGCTCTGTTGCTTCGTGTGCATCCAACTCTCCTCGGCCAGCCACTATCTTTCCCACACATCCGTATCGGCAGACAACCTCTTTGAGTGGAAATTTGCAAACAGCTGACGTCGTCTTATTTACCAAGGCCCGTCCTTCCACTTGATTTGTTAAGTCTTCTCTTGCCAGTACTAAGTACTTCATTTGTCCCACTCCCATTGGCATCGAGACCAGATCCACCATCCATTTGAAGTGTATGGTGAGCGGGTATGTTGACCGTAACTCATCACGATGATGTATGTTTGAATGTACTTGGCAAGTTTTGCATGTGGACACGAAATGGACTACATCTTTGTACATGCTTGGCCACCAGTACTTTTCCTTCAACTTTTTGAACGTTGCCCATGTTCCTCTATGACCCGCCCAAGGACTCTCGTGGAATTCGGTCATCAACGTCACTTGCTCTTCTTTCTTCACCACCACTCGACGTGGCATTCCTGTCCTTCTTTTTGGGTGTCGCCAGGGGAATCCTCCCTTTAGGAAGTATTGGTAAGCTTTCTTCCGGATTCGTAGAGCCTCCTCTTTCATCAACGAAACATCCGCCGTCATTGTTCTTAAGAATTTGCCGATCAGTAACCACTCTCCTTCGTACTCGTCCTCGTCGAAGGCGTGGAGGCTTAGTGTGTCCTTGTCTTCCGCCGATAGTCGGGCCATCTTGAAGAAGTCGAGGGTGATGTCTTCATCTTCCGAAACCATGTCACCTTCATTCTCAAATCTTGCCCTCGACAGCATGTCAGCCATGACGTTCTTCTTTCCTGCAATGTGGCGGATCTTCGGGTTTAAAGACTTGATATAGGTGATCCACCTTAGCATAGCTAGATCTGGTGTTGCACATCCTAAGATCATACCAAGGATTGGGAGACAATTTGTCTCAATTATCACTTCCGACCTGATCAAGTAGTCTTTGTCCATCTTTACTGCAGACACAATACCCCAAAGTTCCCACTTGACTTGGGCGTATCTTTGTTGTCGCTCACTGAGAACCTTTGCTCCGAACCGGATGGCATACCGCGCATGATCTTCTCCTTCTTGGTTGATGACACACTTGATTCCGGTTGGGCTCGTATCTACAATCACATAAATCGGCTTCCCTTCGGTATAGTCAGCCTTCCTTAGTGTTGGGGCTTCAAGAAGTAGTTTCTTCAATCTTCGCATCGCGTTTGTATGCTCGCCTCGCCATTCGAACTTCATTCTTTTCTTTAGCAATCCATATAAGGGCTTGGTGACATGAGCGTAGTGCGGAATCCAGATATGATAAAACACGCATGCTCCAAGGAACCTTCAAACCTCCGTTTGGGTTATGCATTCTTCTTTCATGTCCTGGATCGTGTTCACCTTGGATGGCGAATACTTCCGGCCGTATGCTCCACACAAGTGACCTACCACCAAGATCTCTGGTTGCCCGAATGCGGATTTTTCTCTCGAAAATGTCAAATTCGCATCTTCGAGTCTTTGAAGCACCTTCTTGCAATCTTTCATATGATCCACGACGAACTTTCTACACCCTTCCTTACCTTTCGATTCATCCTTCTCCTCATCCAAACATCCTTTTATCGGAATATCATCCAACAATGGCATCGTGATGCCCAGGATACAATCCTTCAAGAGCTTGTTCATGGCATTCACCATATGAGCCACGGAGTTCGTTGCACCTTGAGGTAAGGTACACTCCGCACAAGCCCAATCAGAGTCCTCATAGTTATAATGTCACGATTGTCGACCGCCAACTGGAATTGATCGTATCCAGAGTAGAGATCACCAATGGAGTAGATAGACCAACCCGCAAATGCTTTGGCAAATTCATCCACACTCGGACCGATTCCAACATTCCGAATTGTCACCTTGTTGACGGGTTGAAGATCTTGGATGAATCGCAATGATCCATTCTTCTTCGGCACCGTGAACCACCTATTAGAATAGGGAGCATTCGACGGTTCCAAAATTCCCATATCCACCTTCTCCTTTAAGAGCTCGATCAACTTCGGTAGGTGTGCTCTCAGAACCGGTATTGGTTTCAAATTCCAAGGCACGTGTGGCACCGTGAAGATCACCATCGGTTCTATTGTCCTTGGATCAGTACATCCGATTTCTTGTGGGAAAAATGCGAAAGCCTTCCCATGTCTTTCAAGCATTCCGCGGAACATTCGCTCCTCTTCAGGGAGGAGGAAATCCTCCTTCCCAACTCGTAGCTTTCTTTTCTTCTCTTCGGTGAAGACATGACCTATTGCCTTTGGATCCCTTAGGCTTGGATCATTAGCGACTTCCTTCATCTTTTGCCAGCTATCTTTTGGTAGCGGAACCACAACTGGCTTGATCTTTCTATCCATCGTTTTATATTTTGTGTTGACTCCAGCTTCCTCCATCAAGATGCCTCGATGATATTCGTCGCTGATAGCAGACATGTTGACGGAGTTAACCGAAATCACGTGTTGATCGTGAAGATAGCTCAAGTCCATGACTTCCTCGATTTTGCCGTTGGTGTCGTTAAATGAGGCCTCTTCCATAATATGAGTCACGAATTCTTCTTCTTCTATTATGTTTTCTTCTTTCCGCATCGTCTCGAAGTCTTGTATCTGACGTTTGTCCTTATTGTTGGGTAGTACTAGTTTATATGCGCCACTAGGTGTGACACATGTTGCTTCTCCTTGCAATCCACGCTCTCTACTTTCTTGTGGGGACTCGTATTTGCTCGGACAATTTGTGCCCCATGCTTCAATAGTCCGCTCTAAAAATCCGAGGAGTCTCCTCCAAGGTTATCTCGATTTCTTTCATGATTAGCCCGCACCGTTAGGAATTGAACAGATATTTGGTTGTCAAGACTCTTCATCCACGTGAAGGCTGCTCCATTATTGAACACCTTGGTCTCTATCTAGGATGATGTGATATACGGTTGTCCTAGGATGACAGGATGTGAAGCCGATTCTTGCACAAAGAAGTGTTGATCCATCTCCACATCCCCAATCGTGACTTTAACATTGGGACAAGCTCCGTACAAGTCCTCCATGGCCTTTTTTTCCACTCGAATCTTCCATCTGTGGTTTGTATTGATTGGCCATCTTCCTTTTTTGTAGAACTCAGTTGACATGAGGTTGATCTCCGAGCCATGGTCGATCAAGGCTACCACGGTCTCTTTCTTCTCCCTGATCTTCACCAGTGTCTCCATTGTTGCTCGTGCCCAATGAGGTCGAATATAGTGGCTGTCCACCATATCTTCATCGACTTCGTCTCTTGCCATCGTTATGGCATTTGTTTATTCTTTTAGTGGCTTCTCTTCTTCCTCGTCCGATTGTTGTCTTCTTCTCTTTACAAGGTCCACGATCATATCATGGAACTCCTTCTTCATAATGCCAAGCAATTCCCTCAAGGACAAGGTCACGTGACTATTGAGAACATGTTCCTCGAGAATCTTCTTCAGATCTGTCGTTTGCTCTATGTCTGACCTTAGCTTATAGGTAGGCGTAGTTCTTGTCTTCCGAGTGGGGTCTTCAACACCACCCTTCACGGATCGTACCGTTTCTTTGACTCGTTTGTTCGACTCCCCTTTTCGGCTTGAGTCCCCTTCCTCCGTTTGTAAAGCTCGACTCGTTTCTGCATCTTCTTTCTTTTTCACACTCCTTGTTTCATGTCTTTTTGATGGGTTGTCTTGCCCTTCCATTCTTTTTCTCTTTTCATCCATGAACACCTCGTGGTTGTGTCATGTTGGGAATATGTCCCTCCAGTGGAAGGAAGAGCCGACTGTTCGGAAAGCCGACAATCGAAGAACCTAAAACAGTGAGTCGATTGTTTGAGAATTCAACTATTATTATTATGGTAATATAAATGATGATGTTAGGAAACAAGTCTCTCTGGATGGGGAGAGAGAGGAGCCGGCCTCGGCCGAAACCAGAATTGTGTATATAGCCAACTCAGGAGACTATACTTGTAAATAGTCTAAGTGTGCGCCCCATGAGGGCTACGTATGTAAATAGCCAGAAAGTTGTGTAAGTATATATGCAACTAGGGCAAACTTTAACTGTGTGGAAGAACAGTGTATGCACAGAAGTTGTAGTGTGTGTAGGAGAGCGAGAGAGAGAGAGAGTGTGTGTGAGCCGCGCCATAGCTGTGTGAGTAACAACAAATGCGAAGAGCCCTGTGCGGCTGATACACTCGATAGAGTGTTGTATTACTCTCGGTGTTGTATATCCACTTTGTATAGTGAAGATTTTGTTCACCCGTGGTTTTCCCTATTTTAGGGTTTCCACGTAAATCTCTGTGTACATCTGTTTATCTTGTCTTTCTGGTGTATTTCTGTAATTCGTATTTCAGCGCGTAGTTCGTTTATTGTGATCTATTCCGCATCGATTTCTCAACATGTCACACATCACTTTCGCGAGTATGGTGTTGTCATCCACAGGATCCGACCATTCGGTTATGCTTTGCACACTTCGGTCCGCAAGCTCGACCTCGTTCGAAGTGACCTTTCCCTTATTCTCATACTCAAGAACGGTAGATATGTTCTAAAAGACTTGAGATAAGGGGAAGTGCATACCTATTCTTGATGGTGACTTTATTCAACCCACGGTAATCTACGACGAGATGAAGTGATCCATCCTTTTTCTTGACGAAGAAAATGGGTGCACCGGCTGGAGATTTCAAATGTCGAATGAAACCATTTGCCAAATTCTCCTCTATATAAGCTTGAAGGACTTCTAGCTCGGTTGGAGACAAATTGTAGATCGGTCCCCATGGTGGCTCTTTTCCCAGTTGTAAATTGATGGAGCAATCATGCGGTCGATGGTGAGGAAGCGTATTAGCTCGTACTTTATCGAACACATCGGCATAATGATGATACTTCTCTGGAAGTTGAACGGTGGAGTCCTCTTTATTGATACTGGAGGGGTTTACTGATATTGCGAAGAGAAACATTTCTTCCTTGCATCCTTCCTCACGCAACTGATGTAGCGAAATGGTTGCAATCTTATGAGTAGATCCTCGGGTTTGTGGACACCGTATTTCTCTTGTTCTCCAATCTATGGCTGGGTTATGTAATTCGAACCATGGTAATCCCAAAACAATGGGATGTTCTGGGATACTAATTATATTAAATGATACTACGCACGCTAAGTTATCTAGGAAAATATTAACGGGTTCTGACTCGTCTATAATATTCCTGGAAGCAATGGGACGACCATCAATGACTACTATAGAGGCTAGACATGGGAGTTTCTTTAGGGATATCTGATGAGCTTGGGCAAAATTCCTATCCATGAAGCAAGAGTTGGCTCCAAAATCTAAGAGTGCTAAGACATGTACTGGAGGAGTACTTTTAGTACTAACCATTACTTGAGCTAAGAACACATTGCTAACTTGCTTAGAGGAAATGGAATCACTAATGGGCTGCACAAATCTAGGGCTATCCAACCAAACAACTCCTACTTTGGCTGGACTTAATTGTTTAACTCTTCTTCTAGTGGACTAAGGATTTCAAATTTGTTTGAAAGGCTTGGGCTATTAGGACTATTAGACACACCTAGAGGAATAGACTTGGGTTTTGTACTATTAGTACTAGCTGTTATTTGATTTACCTACCTTTTCGACCGATGGGGGCAGTTCGCTGCAATATGCCCCAGTCCATCGCAATAAATACATAATCGATTTGCCTACGTTGTTGCTTTTCTTCTTCCGATAGTGGTCCGCAGCGATGTGTGGTGTCGATTTCCATTGGAGTCAGAGTATTTGTTGGCGACGTATTGAATGACTCCCTTGGGAAAGGCTTTGCTACGATTGAAGCGTAGGTGGGCTCCGATCTTGTCCGTGGCATTTGGAACAGACGTTCCGAACGTCGTTCAAAGAGGCGATTATCGCATTGCACCGCACGACTGATTGCTTCTGTCAATGACTTTGGCTCCTTGGGGAAAGTTAAGAGTAAATCTTTAACATCATTACGTAGGCCAAAACGAAATTGCTCCATTAGTGCCTGGTCATCCGAGGGAATATCGGTGGCGAGAAGACGGAAATACACAGCATAAGCCGATGCCGGCTGCTCACCTTGACGCAATCTTCGGATTTTGTTGATTTCTGTTCTAACATTATCGGTATCTCCAAAACAGGCTTTAAACTCGGTAATAAACTCTTCAAAATTATTTAACAAGGGAGAGCTTTTTTCTAACAGGGGGGAGAACCATGCCAAAGTCGTGCCACTAAGTAGAGTTCCTACTAGTCCCACTCGTGTTGCATCGGTGAGATATCGAGAAGGATGCATTTGAATGACTAATCATACCTGATTAAGGAATCCTCTAAACTGCGATCGTGTTCCATCGAATTTCATGGGAAGGCCGATCTTGGGTTCTTTATGAATCCCTTGCGTAATAGGTCCTTGTTGTTGCATCGCTACTAAGGTTGCTTCGAGTTGTTGCACGCATACCACTAGTTCCCCATGTTTGTTGTTGCGTTTGCTGCTTTTCTAAGGAGATTTGTTGAAGATCCCCCAACAACTGTTGATTTTCTTGTTCCAAAGCAAGGAACTTCTCTTTCAAGCATTGCAGCTCTGAGAAAACGGATTGATATACTTGAGCGCTAACAATGACCATAGTATGAGAGAAAAGAGGAATAAAAGATTAGTATGAAGGGAGGGAGAAGAAAGAAGATAAAGGAGGAGAAGGAAGGAGAGACAAAATCGGTTCAAACTGTCAGGAGCAGTATTAAGACAAAGAAGTACTATCAGGAACAATACTAAAACAAAGAAGGAATTAGTACTAAAAGATGAGGATTAGTACTAAGGGAGGTGTAGAACTCTCGAGAGAAGGAGAGAGTGAGTGTGTGTGAAAGAGAGATAGAATGAGGATAACAAAAGATATATATTATGTTAAGGGAATATACCATAGTAACTAGGAGGCTTAAGACTAGCGTTGAACCGATTTGGTTCGAAATAATGCCTTGTGCCTCTTTTTATAGTGTTCTCAAGAGCACTCCTGAAGTTTCTAGAATGTTCCAGAGAAATTTGGAATATACATCAAATTTTCTATAATAAAAGCTAAATGAAAATAACATTCTTCGTATTATAACATATAGTCTAATGGTCAAGAGCTCGACCCATGTAACATAAGGTCATGGGTTCGAGTCTTGCCATATCATGACAACAATCCCTCTGGTCCAATGATTCTGAACCCTTCCAGTTCCGCACTCCTCAACCTACTCGGTCATCTTGTCTGTTACCTAGGCCCTTATTAGTTCTATCATTGTCACGGTATTGGCGCCCCTTGACCCGTTAGCTCATCCATCTCGGCGTCGTCTTTGGCTGCCTCCTTGTTCACTTGGTTGTCATGCAATTCGGCTCTTCCAAATCACTCTTCTCGATCGAATTGGTTGTGTTTGACTCGTTCCCACTCTTATCCGAATTGGTTGTCTTTAATTCCTCCTCCTTTGGGCCCTTGACCACATCTGACTATGTCTTGGTCTTGGCCTTCCCTTTCAGGTCGGCTCTACCACTTGCCTTACCTTCTTCAGCTTGGTCTCCTCCTTTTTCAGTTGGCACTGGCTTCGATTCATTCTTTCGGCCACTCCCCCTGCATCTGGCTAATCTCCACTTAGCCGATCTTCTTCTATTTTTCCACACATCCTCAGCTTCTCCAGCCAATACGGATGTTTCGACTTCTTTAATCGTTTCGAGATCAAATTCTTCACCCGATTCGGTTTTTCAGACTTCCTCCCTCTCATTCTCGCTCCTCCCCCTCAAGTTCGGCATGTCGAGGTGTTGTATGCCAAGCATGCCTGAAAAATGCCGCAACTTGTGTAGGCCGAGAGGTTTGGTGAAGATTTCAGCCACCTACTGATCAGTTAGAGGGGGAAAGCATGCGAGTGGAAACAATTAGCTATGTCCTTGACATAGCTAATTAGCTATGCAAAAAGCTACCATTGATAAATAGTCATTTTAGTAAAAAGCCATTATTAATAAATTAAGTATGCAAAAAACTACCATTGAAAATACTAGAGTGTTTTAATTACATATGTAAATGAGTGCCATAAATGTGCAACATAAATTGATGTGTGCACCATAAATGTGTACCATAAATTATATATCAAATTCCTAGGTCCATTATGCATGATCCTTTGCCACATCACGTAGGCCATCTCTAGTTGAGTATTGTGGGTTAGTTGCTACCACTGTTGCTAAACCCTATCGAGTCCACCTGCCGCCACTCTACACTGAGGGGCCGCTACTGTGCGTTCCACGCATCATCAAAGAGTTGCTCAATCTGACGGGGTTCTCTTCTCTGTGACACTCTACACTCAGGGGCCGCTACTGTGCGTTCCAAGCATCATCAAAGAGCTGTTCAATCTGACGGGGTTCTCTTCTCTGTGCCACTCTACACTCAGGGGCTGCTACTGTGCGTTCCAAGCATCATCAAAGAGCTGTTCAATCTGACGGGGTTCTCTTCTCTGTGCCACTCTACACTCAGGGGCCGCTACTGTGCGTTCCAAGCATCATCAAAGAGCTGTTCAATCTGACGGGGTTCTCTTCTCTGTGCCACTCTACACTCAGGGGCCGCTACTGTGTGTTCCAAGCATCATTGGTAACTGTTCAATCTGACGGGGTTCTCTTCTCTGTGCCACTCTACACTCAGGGGCCGCTACTGTGCGTTCCAAGCATCATCAAAGAGCTGTTCAATCTGACGGGGTTCTCTTCTCTGTGCCACTCTACACTCAGGGGCCGCTACTGTGTGTTCCAAGCATCATTGGTAACTGCTCAATCTGACGGGGTTCTCTTCTCTGTGCCACTCTACACTCAGGGGCCGCTACTGTGCGTTCCAAGCATCATCAAAGAGCTGTTCAATCTGACGGGGTTCTCTTCTCTGTGCCACTCTACACTCAGGGGCCGCTACTGTGTGTTCCAAGCATCATTGGTAACTGTTCAATCTGACGGGGTTCTCTTCTCTGTGCCACTCTACACTCAGGTGCCTTCTATGTGCGTTCCAAGCATCATCGGTAACTGTTCAATCTGACGGGGTTCTCTCCTCCATTGCCATCATTCTATACTCAGTTGCCGCTACTGTCCAGTCCCGGATTGCTTCCACATTTCGATTTGACGGAGTTCACTCATCCAACGGCAACATTCTACACTCAGTTGTCACCATTGGTCGGTCTTGGATCGCCTCCTCAACTGTTCGATCCAACGGAGTGAACTCCTCTACTGTTCGGTCTTGGATTGCAATAACTTTTCTGTCTATTGATTATCTTGTGTATTGTTGTGTCTAATCTTGTGTATTGTGGAATATTTTTGTGTATTGTTGTTGCCCATAGCCATCTTAAATACTTGTTTTTTTTCTGGAAATTTAGGGTTTTAACATGTCCAGCCAAATGGAAGGGGAAGAAGGGTATTTAGAATTACCCCTCAATGATCATAAGGATAGGGATGATGCTATCAGGACACAACAAGCCATACGAAACTATCGGGCAGAAAAAAAAAGGAAACATCGTCAATTGTTGAAGGATACGAAAGCCACACTCAGTAAAGGTAAGGATAGTTTAGCTGAGAATGTAAGTAATGTGACTACCATCATAGAGAGAAAGGTTGTGGACTATTTCAATGTTCAAACCAAGCACATCAGCAATGAAGAAAAGAATGTAGTACTTTATGGAATATGTAATGATCCATCGATAAAGGACTTAGTTGATTGTGATGGTCTTAATGCAAACATATCATCTATTTTAGTAAATAATCTTCGTAATAGTTTCGTATCCATGAGCAGGTCAGAAGATGATCTTGTCTTAAAAAGGTCTAGTCTAATGATGTTACTTAATAGTGATGTTGACGATATAAACATCAGTGAGCTATCTAAGGTAATTGGTGTTAGTAGAAAAACAGTGTACAATACAATGAACCGTATAATTTCCTCGGGTGAAGGAACTAGTCTACTAAAGCTAACTACAAGATGTAAGCCAATGACACCCATAACATTTGAAATCAAGGAAGTAATCACAATGTTTTGGACTAATGAGAGTAGGGTTTCACCCAATAAAAAGGATTTATGCAGGAAACGTGTTGGAAGAAATCAATACGAGGAGCATCCCATTCATCTTCTTGATGTACCTCAGGTATTTACATTTATCTCAACATTTGTTTTGACTCTACACGGAAAGTTAATTAGCTCAGTTAGTAGAAAAGCTAATTAGCTTATCAGTTACATTTACCTCAGTTAGCTACTAGGATAGCTACTACATAGGTAACTGGCTACTCTCAATAGCTACTACCATGATAGCTAATTAGCTATTCTCAATAGCTAATTTAGGTACTACCAGATAATTAGCTGTACTGGTAGCTAGTTAGCTATCATGGTAGCTAGTTAGCTATTTCGTTATTACCAGCTAATTAGCTACTATGAAAGCTAATTAGCTACTAGGAAAGCTAATTAGCTACCATGATAGCTAATTAGCTTACTAGGACAGCTAATTAGCCACCGTGATAGCTAATTAGCTACTAGACCATCTAATTTGCTACCATGATAGCTAATTAGTTAGGACAGCTAATTAGCCACCATTATAGCTAATTAGCTACTAGACTAGCTAATTAGCTACCATACCAGCTAATTAGCCACCATGATAGCTAATTAGCTACTAGACCAGCTAATTAGCTACCATGATAGCTAATTAGTTACTAGGAAAACTAATTAGCCACCATGATAGCTAATTAGCTACTAGACCAGCTAATTAGCTACCATGATAGCTAATTAGCTACTAGGAAAGATAATTAGCCACCATGATAGCTAATTAGCTACTAGGACAGCTAATTAGCTACCATGATAGCTAATTAGCTACTAGGACAGCTAATTAGCTACCATGATAGCTAATTAGCTACTAGAATAGCTACTAGGATAGTTAGCTAGTTACGAGAATAACTAATTCCCCTTTATTACGCAGGTCGATTTATTTATTAGGTTCAAACGAATGCATCCAACTATCAAAGTTCAACTACGAACATTCGAGTCTCTTAAGCCACACTTTGTGAGACGCTTAAAGGATCGATACACATGTTGTTGCATTTACCATGTACAAATGGGTTTTCTGAAGGACTCTGTTAATCTACTACGTCACCATAGCGCATCCCTAACTAATACAGTTTGCACATGTGGGTGGCCAATCTGTCGATCAAGCCCGCAAGAGGAGTGTAAATCATCTGAGCACGTTATCTCTTCCATGAGTTATTTATTAGATTCAATATTGTGTCCGAGAGAAACTGACACTATCTTCTATATTCATAAATGTGTCATGGGTTTATGTCAAGATTGTGGCCCTACTAGATTTAGGTGGTGTCCAAATGAATTGAGTAGTTAAATATTGATCTCTGTGAAGTTCTTTGAGTCAGTGAACACCAATTTCGAAGGAAAGGTGTGTAAAAGAAAGGATCTAGTTTGGAAGATGCTTAAACCAAGGGATTTGGTGTCTCTGTTTGTAGTATCTCTAGGAAAGTTCATTAAACACAACTTCATTTATTCATGGCAGGCCCATCAATTTAAGACTTGCATATCTGATTTCCCAAATGATGTAGTAGTCTCAGTAGTAGATTTCGCAGAGAATTATACTTTCAAGCAGCAGAATGAAATTCAATCTATGCATTGGTGTTCAGTTCAGGTAACCATTTTTGTGCACATAACATATTTTCGAGTTTCAGGTGATGTTAAAAAAGTAATTCATTTCTTTATTTCCGATGATAAGAAGCATGATACCTTGTTCGTCCAACACTGTTTTAAGTTACATTGGCAGTGGTTATTAGCTCAACGTTTGGAGCTTACTCAACATTGGGTCTGGTGTGACGGAGCTGCGTCACAATTCAAGGCTCGACGTCCATTTTATTTTGTGGGGAGGTATCCTGCTATAACAGGTTTGGAGATGAGATGGAATTTTTTTGGGTCTGGCCATGGTAAAGGTGAACATGATGGTGCAGGGGCTGTTATAAAGCGGGCACTTACCCATGAATAACTAAAGACAGATGGTGTGCACATGAATTGTGCATCACATGTAGTTGAATTTTTAAGAACAAATATGCCAACGAGTGCAACAGGTGTTTATTTCTCGCAAGTCCGAGATATCAACCGTGAATTTTGGGAAGTGAAGATAGATGAAGTAAATAGGGAGAAGACCTGGGAGTGCCAAGGAATTCCCGAATTGCGATCTCTGCATGCTGTTCGCGGTTATTCCAGGTTGGATGGTCATTGTATTGCGATTAGAGAATTGACTTGTTTTTGCTTCCATTGTGTGCAGGGAAATTGGAGATATTTTCTAAACAAAGCATTGTTGTTTGCTTGGCTGGACTAGCCTCAACACAGGTGTCTATCCGACACTTCTCCAAAGGGGTGGTAAGGATTGGATGCTAGGTTACACGCGTAAGATGATTACAATTAAGCACAGACGGTAAAACAATATAGAGATACAGATAAACACGCAATAATTCTATTTGTATTACTTTCCGTCCCAGCCTTTACAAATCATCGGATCCTTTTATAGGCATCCGGCAAGGTTACAATCGGTGCGCTTAGGCAACCGACATCCGAATCGGTCCGGATCCGGATCGGTACAACTGTACCGGATCCGTCCCTCCGAATAATAATTTTACTTCCTATTATCCGATCCGACTCCGCCTTCCCACTTGTCCTTGCTCTTCTGACCGGTCAACACATGGCACGCCCGTGGGAAAGTGCCTTGCACTTCGAATCCACTCTCGGCCTCATTCTTCCTCCAAAATATCGAGCACACTCTGCTCGATGGTGTCAAGTGGTGCTTCTGCCTCCAATTCCTGTTCCTTGCCTGCTTGGTCTCCAACCTCTGGTTGGGTTGGCTGCTCCGTAAAAATTTGTTGCTCCGGCTCTGCTTGATTCTGTGGTGCCGATGCTTCCTCACCGCTTCGTCCGGGTTATTCTTGTTCTCCCGAGTCTGTTCCAGGCTCTGTTCTGTTACCAATGTCGCTTTCTCCGGTCTCGACTGGTCGGCTCGGTACGCCTTCTTCCTCTGCTCTGGTGTCTTCAGGTCTCAACTCTTCTTCTTCTCCGGCATCGGTCTGCTCCTGCTCTTCTTCTTCTCCTTCGAACGGAAGTTCTTCTTCGGGTATTCCTCGTCGGGGTTGTTCGGTGTCGGTTGGTTCAACTTCAGCCGGTCGCTCTCCCTCACTTATAGTGATTGGCGTCGTTCTTCCCTTGGCTTCCTGTCATAACCGGTCCTGCTCGTATTTCTCCAACTCCAACTGAGTTGCGAGTTGCCCGTCATCCAACCTCTCTACCAACCCTCGGATTTCTTTGAGATGTTCTTCCGCTAAAGCGTAGAAATCCTCCGACAATTCTTCCCGAATGGCAACGATACTTTCTTCATCCATCTTGTAGAACTTGTCACCGGTCTTCCTCCGATTCTCGGCATCCGCTCGGAATGTGATCTCGGTAGAGACGGTCGAAGTCCTCCGTCTTCTGCTTCAGGCATCGGTTTGCCTGAGCTCTTAACCGGTCGTCCCGGTCCTTCTGTTGTCGGAGTTCTTCCTGCAGTCGTTCTATCTCCTGCTCGGCATGTCGACGCAGTCGGTCCTTCTCCTTTTGCAGCTTCTCTTTTTCTTCTTGCAGTCGGTCATTAGGGGCTCGGCCTTTCCAGAGGCCTTCTTCCATTTTTCGTCTGTCGTCCTCCACCGCTTTCCGCTGCTCCCTTTCTTTTTCCCTTAATGCCTCTTGAGCTTTTAACTCCTCTCGTAAGGTTTCTATTATTTTTTCGGTCTCAAGGCCGGTTTGCAAGGCTACCGGTTCCGGTTCCGGTTCTGGTTGCTTCCTTGTTGTCCCGACCGGCTCGGTGACAACTTGTGCTTGTTGAATTCCTTCCCTTGCCTGCAACAGCTCCCCTTGCATTTCCTCGATCTGTGTTCGGAGCGCGGCCAACTCCTGAGTTGTTGTATGCGTCAGATGTTGCCTACACGTTTCTTCTTCCTCTAACTGGTCCGCTACTCCCGATAACTGCTCCGAAAGCCATCTTAGCCATTGTGGCTTTGTGCTTCCTGTGTCGGGGTGGCCTTGCTCACTTCTACTCCTTAACTCAGGCTGTTTTTCCGGCCTTTTCTCTGGCTCCGGCGCTTGTTCATTCTTCTTCTCTGGGATGACCGGTTCTCTGAAGTCCGGCACAACCGGTGTCGGTGCTGCTTCCCTCGGTACGGGTTCCGGTATTGCTTCCGCCTCGGCTACTGGAGGTGGTCCTTGTGCCCTCTGCTGAGTTTTGTCAACTGGTGGAGCCGGTCCTTTCGCCCGTCTCTCCCGACCTTGTCTTGCTGGGAGTCTTACCAGTGGTTCGGATGAGTCTTCTGTTTCAGCTTCCTCCTCCGGTGCGGCTACCAGATGGACCTTTTGTATAAAGACCTCTGGTTCCGGTTCCGGCCGTCGCAGCGTTATATTGATTGGTTTGAGCACTACCGGTTCCTCCTCGGCCGATTTCCCTTTGCCTTTTCCTGCCGGTTTTGCCTTTGTTGCCGGTTCCTGTTGCTGTCGGGATGGTCCTTCCCCCCACTGTTCTGCTTCTTCCTGGGTCCATCCGGGGGTGTGTTTCTCCAGGATATGTCGGCGCTTTGTGACCTTTTTCGGTGTCGTCTCCTGCCGACCTCTTTTCTTTTGTTTGATGGGGAGCACCGGTGGGACTAACACCGTTAGCCATTGTGCTATCCCGGCCCATGGCTTTTTTCCTTCCATAAGGTTCTTGATGGCCTCCTTCAATCCTTCGGTTATGAAATGGAGCCAGTCCACTTGTAATCCTTCATACGCTGCAATCAAGAATGCTGCCCGGTACCTGGCTATGGCCGGGGGACGAGGATTCACGAATCCGTATTCCATCATGGCGCAGGCCACTTCTCCGAACAGCAGGTTCTCTCCGCCTTGTGTTCGGTACGCCTTGCTGCTGATAGAATACTCACCGAAATATTCGAACAAGATTTCACTTGAAGGGTTTTCGATTGTTTGAAGTCCTCCTGCTTTTATCCCCGTGAGCGCCTGCACCGCTCCTTCCGTGATTTCTGATAAATCAATCGATGTTGCCGCCTGCTCTGGTTCTGCGTGTGGTGGAGCGTCGACGATCCGTAGCAATCCTTTTAACCCGTTCTCCCTCATCCATTGGCGTGCCTCCTCCGATAGTACCATTGGTTCGAATTCTTCTTTTGTTGTCTGTTGTTCGGGATCAGGCTGTGTGTGCGCTGTGCGTCGGATCGCTCTTCTGTGCTTCTGCGCCTGTGTGTAGGAAAATTCGTAAAAAGTAAGTCCTTCGCAGGCCTGTGTCTTATATAGTGGCTTTTGCCTCGAGCCGCCCTCTTTCGTTTCCCGCGCATGTTCATCTCCCGCCATAATTAGTATGTCCTTTCTTGCTTGCCGCGTGTGAGTGCCCACGTTCCCTGCTTTAAATAGCAAGTACGCGCACGTCCTTCTTTACTGCATGGCGCCTCTTCGTTGCATGGTGGCACTCCCACCTCTTGTGATCTCCCCATCACTACTATGATTCGCGCCGATTTTTTTTATTTTTTTTATTTTTTTTTTCTTTCTTTGTTTGGACCACGTCATTTTCTGGTCCCCCCCGATTTGTTCGGGTCGGTTCATGTTGATACCGGATCCTTCTGTCGGTTTTCCGGGATAGTCTTTGTCAGTATCGGTGTCAGTTCCTCCTCGGTCCGAATATCTTCAGCAGCGTTTGTCGGTGTCGGTTCCTCATCTTGCCGGATTTCCGGGTTTTGCTTGAACGGGTTGGCTGGCATATTTCCCTTATACGGCTTTAGCCGAAACCCATTTGCCCACTTACCGATGACATCTCCAGACAACGTGCCGAGCTGATACGACCCATTGTACTCCTTGGTGATCCAGAACGGTCCGGTCCACCGAAACCGCAACTTTCCCGGCATGTTCCCCATCCGTGTCTGGAACAGTAGCACCGGTTTCCCGACTTCGAACTCCTTTTCGTTGCCACGCCGGTGTCGGTCCACGAAAGCTTTTCTCCTCCTTTGCTCCAGTTCGAGTTGTAGTAAGCTGGCTATTCGGTTTTCTTCTAATTCCAACAACGTCGCCAGCCGGATTCGTTCGGACTCCTTCTCACTTAAGCGCTCCTTTACCTGGATCCGTAAGCTGGGGATCTGAAACTCTACCGGCATGACCGCTTCTAAACCGAATGCTAGTCGGAACGGGGTTGTCCGAATGCTGGTTTTGTACGTTGTTCGGTACGCCCATAGCGCACTTTGCAATTTCGTATCCCAGTCGGTCCGGTTCTCGTTGACGATTTTTCGTAGGATGTTCTGCAGAGTTTTGTTCGTTGATTCCGCTAGTCCATTGGCTTGAGGGTAGTAGGGAGTACTCCTTTTATGTACCACCGCGTAAAATGACGTCAGGCTTTCTACTACCTGCCCGAGAAAATGTCCTCCTTGGTCACTTATAAGCTCGATCGGGCATCCATACCGGCACCATATGCACTCGTACAGAAACTTTGCCGTGGACGCGACCGTGTTGTCCCGTAAGGCCTTTGCTTCTACCCATTTGGTGCAATAGTCGGTTGCCACTATGACATACCGATTTCCGGTTCGCATTGCCGGTGGCTTGAAGGGACCGACAAAGTCCAAACCCCACTTTTGAAACGGTTCCAAAGGCAAGACCGGGTGGTGTGGCATCCGGGCCTGCTCCGTGTGTTGGCCCAGTCGTTGACACAAATCGCATTCTCTGCTATACTTCACGGCATCTTTTAAGGTGGTGGGCCACCACAGTCTGCTCTGCCATATTTTCCGAGCGGTTGCGTCGCCGGCATAATGCCCGCCGGCAATTCCATAGTGGGCTTCCCTAAGGATTAAATCCTTCTGATCGCTCCGCACTGCTCGTCTCCAGATGCCATCTGCCCCCTTGTGATAGAGGGTGTCTCCAACCAAGCAGAAATGTCTGCTTCTTACTGCTACCCTTTTCCTTTCATCGCGGTCCATGTTCTCCGGGGGTACTCCGGTGCTCAGGAACTGATGCATCTCAGTTAGCCACGTGTCTTCATCGGCCACTGTTGCATCCGTTGCCGGTTTCGTCGTGATCCGGAACAACTCGGCGTCGGGGAACTCATCCTGGACGCCGTCCCCTGCTTCTCCGGATTCGAGGCTGCTTAGGTAGTCCGCTACCGCATGCTGCGCCCCGGGTCGGTGGAAAATGTCGAATTCAAATTCCTGTAACAGCAGTGTCCATCGTGCAATTTTTCCCGTCAGGTATGCCTTCGAGACCAGGTAGAGTAGTGCCGAATGGTCGACATGGAAGGAAAACTTCCTTCCGAGCAGATAGTGCCTGTACTTTGTGACACTATACACCATTCCCAATGCCTCGCGTTCCGTCGTAGAGTAGTTCCGTTCGGCTTTTGAGAGTTTCCGGCTTGCGTAGTACACCGGTCGGTACCATTTCGGCTCCGTGAGTTGCATCAGAACGCTGCCGATTGCTACGTCCGACGCGTCGACGAAGACGTGAAAGCTTTTACTCCAATCCGACGGTTGCACCACCGGAGCTTGCGACAGCATAACCTTCAACGCTTGGTAGGCTTCCTCCTCCGTCTTCGCCCATAGGAAGGGTACCCTGTGTACGGCGGTATGTAATGGTGTAGCGAAGTCTGCGAGGTGCCGTATCATCCGGCTATGCCACCTTATTTGGCCCAGGAACCGGCTTAAAGCCTTTGCGTTATTTGGTGATGGTGCCTCGAGAATCGCCTTGACTTTATGCGGATCTACCGCGATTCCTTCCTTACTCACCACGTGCCCTAGTAAGTTGCCGCTTTCCACTCCAAAGACACACTTGGCCGGGTTCAGACTCAACCGGTACTCGCGGCACTTCTCCAAGCACAACCGGAGGTGATCGAGATGCTCTCCGTGCTGGCTGTAGACTGCGAAATCGTCAAGGAAGACCTGCATAAAACCGGGGATATATTCCCCGAAAATTTCCATTATTATCCTTTGAAAGGTCGCTGGAGCCGTCTTTAGTCCGAACATCATCACGACCGCGACGAACACTCCCCATTCCATAACGAACGTTGTCTTCTCCTGGTCGACCGGGTTCATTCGTATTTGGTTGTAGCCGCTAAATCCATCCAGGAAGCTGTAAACTTCGTGGCCGGCTACCGCATCTAACACCCCGTCCGTAAATGGTAGTGGAAACGCATCGGTCACTGTTGCGGCATTTAGTTTGCGATAGTCCACGCATACCCGGATTTTGCCGTTCTTTTTCGGGACCACCACTATCGGACTCAGCCAGGTTGCCTGGCTGACCGGTCGGATAAATCCGACCCGGAGGAGCTTATCAATTTCCTCCTTCACCTTCGCCGCATAATTCGGATTCATCCGGTACCTGCGTTGAGCGATCGGTTTCGTGTCCGTACTTAGGTGAATTTGGTGCTGATAGAGCTGGGGGTCCAGCCCTCGCATGTCTTCGTACGACCACGCGAACACATCCTTGAAGTCTGTTAATAATGCTACCATTGCCTTCTTTTCTTCCTTCGGCAATTCCTTTGCGACATTTACCGGTCGGGGCTTGTCTGTTGTGCCGAGGTCCACCTCCTCTAGTTTGGATGCTTTTACCCTCTGGGATATCGTCATTTCCCTCTCTAGGGATTCCTGCGCTTGTCGCAGTTCCCGGATCGCTGCTTGGTCCGGTTCATCCAGCGTCGTAATGTACGGTTCTATTGCCGTTGTGATATCCACCTCAAATAGTGGGACGATTCGTGGGTGTTCCTCGAGGTACTGCTCGACTTCCTCGTCTGGTAATCCCTCCAACATGTTGATGCTTTCCGCATACAATGGAGTTGCTTCCTTACTGGCGATCACCCGTGGTTGCGTCGTTACTCGTACATTTGTTTTCCCTCGCCAGAATGTGATCATGTTCTTTTGCCAGTTCTACTTGATATGCGTCGTTCGCAGCCATGGTCGTCCTAGCAGTAGGGGGTACGCGCCTTGTACATTCAGCTGCAGCACCACGGCCGATATCCGGAATACGTGGCCTCCGATCGTTACTTCCAATTCTCGGATAAGCCCGGTCGGTCGGACTGAGCTGGTATCCGCCATGCGTAACCAGAAGGGGCATGGTTCCCATTCCCGGATGCCCAAGTTATCGCATGTCTATCGGCTGATGACATTTACCCCGGAGCCTCCGTCAATAATCGTTCCAGCAATTTCCTTTCCTTTCACGATTGCCGTGATCGCCGGGCTACTTGTATCGACCACCGCTGGTCCTTCCTCCAGGTTGGAGAAGAATGCCGGTGCTGGCGTCGGCTTCGATTTGCTCACGGATGCCTGTAAGTCTGCCGTAAACCGTGGCACCAACTGTAGTAGTCGTGCTAACGGCAGCACGATTTGACAGTCCTGTAGCGCTTGCCACGTCGGGTTTTCTCCTGGCTGTATGATTTCTTCGTCTTTTGGCATATTTTGGTCTCTTACTTCTGCCGCATTCTGTTCATTGGCCTCCTTGATCCATTGCGATGCTTGTTTTCTGATTGCCTCCTGGGCTTCCCACTCGGCGGTCTTTCCCTTTGACCGGGTTGTGACCTGCTGTACTTCTGTTATTTCGGCTTTAACCATGTTGACTGTCGGCTGCTTGTCATTGGTTTTGCTTGGGCATTGGTTACTATAATGGCCTTCCTTACGGCAGTAATAACAGTACACCTTGTGATTGTTGCTCGTTTCTCCTTTGTCCCCGGTTTGGAGGGTGGGTATGCTTCGGCGGTCGTCTTCGGTTTTTCGGTTATCCGGTACCGATACCGGGTTGTCATTCCTTGCTGCCTCCCGACGTTCCTCTCTTCGGAAAAATCCACACTTCTGATTCCGTCGGAAATTTCGGTTCCCTTGTCGCCTCTCTTCTCTGCGTCGTTCGTATTCCGGGGATTCGTCTCGATCGTACCGGTCCCGGGGGTAGCTATCTCTGCGTTTCTCCTCTCGGTCATAGTTATCGCGTCTTCTATCAGCGTATCTGTTACCGCGTTCACGTTGGTAGCGGTCGTCTCTCCGGAATCGATCCTCATCCGGGTTCTGATTGCGCGGTTCTATGTGTCGAACCGGTGCTGCCTGCCGATTTAACAGGTTATATTCGCATCGGTCCGTTGTATGGGCTCGAGAGTTGCAAATCATACATTATGTCCGCAGGGTGCAGTCTACTGTTGAGTGGCCCGAATTTAGGCATGTTGTGCATTGTAAGGCCTGTCGGAACCTCAGGTCTTCCTCCTTCGGGAGTGCCCGGTGTAACATCCCCATCGACAAGAAGGAGCTAGTCTTGTCCATTTCTAAGACCCGATCAATAACTTGGTCCATTGTGCTGGTGTGGAAATCAAGGACTCCGCACATTGTTCGAAGTGGCTCTTTCAGCGCGGCCAAAAAGACGGCTTTGGCTTCGTCTTCAGGTGGTGCTCTCGTCAGTTGGCTGTGCAGGGTCTGAAACCGAATGATGAATTGTGGCACAGTCTCGGTCTCTTCCTGTCGGGTGGTTTAGAACTGCCCGACCAATTCCCTTTGCTCAACTTGTCTGTGAAAAAGCCTGAGGAATCTGGCCTTCAAGGCATCGAATGTGGCAAAGCTGCCCGGTAAGTGCTTTGCGTGCCATCGGGCCGCCGGTCCTTCTAAGGTCATGCCGAATTCGGCGACTTTGGATCGTTCGGCTTCAGGCTCCGTCAGTCTTTGGGAGACATGGTTGGCTTCCCATGTTTGGAGGAATGCGTACACGTGTGCCTCCGCGTCGGGCTCATCCCGGTACTTTGGGTATGGGTACGGCATCGTGTCGTCCAACTGACTCTCCTGCCTTCTCCGCTCTCTGTCCGCTGTTGGCGTCGGTGTGAGAACCTTTGGTTCCTCCGCGGTTGGTGCCGGTATCCGCTCCTTCAGTTCCTCCGCGGGTGTTGCCGGTGTCCGGTCCTTTGATTCCTCCGTGGGTGTTCTGACCCCTCTTCCCCCCGGTCGTTTGGTGTGTCATGGCTGCTTTTATACCGGGATGCAACGCTTCCGTCGCTTTCCGACTCCGCCTCAAGTGATGTGAATGCTTCCGAGTCCCCGTCGCCCCCGGCAAGCGTTTGTAGTATCGTTTCCGCCTCTTGCAGGCTTGTTATGCTACTGCCTTCGTCGGGGACTTGCAGAACCCGGAACTGCAGTGCTTCTTCTGCGACTCTCCGAAGAGTTTTGGAGAATGACCGATCCCGCCGGATCTCGTCGACGGCTTGCTGCAGGGCTTCCCGTCGTTGCTCGCGTTCGGTGTATCATCTCCCTCGTTCGGTGATGTGGTCGTCGTTTGGTCTAGACATCCATCCCCCGGTTGTCGTCTGTACTTTGCAGGAATCGTGGTCGCCAAAATAGTGTTGTCTGCCTGGCCGGACTAGCCTCAACACAGGTGTCTATCCGACACTTCTCCAAAGGGGTGGTAAGGATTGGATGTTAGGTTACACGCGTAAGATGATTACAATTAAGCACAGACGGTAAAACAATACAGAGATACAGATAAACACGCAATAATTCTATTTGTATTACTTTCCGTCCCAGCCTTTACAAATCATCGGATCCTTTTATAGGCATCCGGCAAGGTTACAATCGGTGCGCTTAGGCAACCGACATCCGAATCGGTCCGGATCCGGATCGGTACAACTGTACCGGATCCGTCCCTCCGAATAATAATTTTACTTCCTATTATCCGATCCGACTCCGCCTTCCCACTTGTCCTTGCTCTTCTGACCGGTCAGTATTGCGATTAGAGAATTGACTTGTTTTTGCTTCCATTGTGTGCAGGGAAATTGGAGATATTTTCTAAACAAAGCATACATTCAGAATTGGGAGTATCACACTCTGAATGATAAGGAAGCAGTTGATGGAGAAACAGGGCAAAATGCTGACTTCACAGATGAGGGACTTGGAGATACTTTGAGTGATGTCTTGAACGTTGGGGATAACTTCGCTGTAAATGTTGAAGAAGGCAATTCAGAGGGTGCTGATTTCTATATATTAAAGTGCACGGTTAGTAAATAGTGTGCAAGGCATAATATTGTAGATGCATGGGGAAATTTTGTATCTGCCGGGACATTCTACATCGAAGACATTTTTTATGCAAAACTAGATGACTACGAATATGTGTACAGGCTGTTAGAAGACAAACTAGCGGCGTACATGTACTCTCATTTGGTCAAGTGCATCAACGTCCCAATGTCAGAATACAATAGCTGTCAGGTTTATACACTGTTGGTGCTAATGTGTATGAATGTATTTACAATAGTATGCCATGGAATTTGTAGCTACAAGTAGCACTTACGGTACCATGTTCTCTTGTAAAACAAACATGTATTTCGCGAAAACAGTTAAATAAATTCGTTTGAGAATCAATTTCTTGTATACAGTCTGCTTTCTGTGCTTCTTTCTCAATAAAATCACGTCTTTTTTGTTAAGTTTTAAGTTATAAGTTATAGCGAAATAGTCATCAGTAGCTAATTAGCTGTACAAATGCAGCTAATTAGCTGTCAATAGCTAATTAGTCATCAATAGCATGAAATCAACAATCTGCAACATATTCCTCAAATTACACAGTAGATAAGTACAGTGGGAACAAGTAATTAAATTCTTCATTGAATAATGTCATCTCTTTACATATTTATAAATTACCATTGGAAATGTCTACAAATCTCCTATAAACAGCTAAGCTCTTGCTAGTCAGTGGAATGAGTCTACATATATTATCCACATATCGAGCTCGGTATGGAGTCCACAACCATGCACCTAGTTGGCAGCTCACTATTTGCACCAGGTACTGTTCAGGCATTTCCTCGGGTAGAATGAGACAGCATCTCCGAATATTGAAGTAGTGCCGGAAATGTTCTGTATCCAAAATCAATGTATTGTCGGCATTATATTCAGGCCAAATAGCCCAAAAATCAGAAAGTCTCTTGAATCTTGCAGCTTCCATTTGCTCACAATTTTCTCGTGCCCATTGACCTTTAAAACGACTTCGCCATTTTGGGAAGAATCTTGCCAAACACTTCCACACATCTGATTTTGGTTTTTCACTCCAAATAAACAAATCAAAGTATTGCACAACCCACTCTAGAAACTGATTCGCGTCCCTCCTTGGTTGCATATATCTCACACTCATCAAGACTTTATCAAGCTCCAAGATCAAGGCTTTTCTTTCGACTTCTAGTGGTTTAGGTTTCCATTCCTGAAACTACGCCGCTGTTACACCATTTTCTGGTAAGATACGATCAATCTCAATCAGCTCAGGTTCGGCCGACACAACTGGTGTCCTTTTCCTCTTCAAACCCCTAGTCGACTGTGTTGGGCCTGGCTTCACATTTTGGTGCTCTTGTTTTGTCGACTTAGTTATCAATCCTTGGATTACCTCGGTGCATGTAGCTACTAATCTGCTCGATATCAGTCCACTGGTATCACATGCTGCATCTACCTGCAACAACAAGTCATCCATGCTACATGCTGCATCTACCTGCAACACCAAGTCATCCGTGCAACATGCTTGATCAACTTGTGTGACCAGATCACTTGTGTCAGTTGCTACATCTACTTTCAAGATGGGGCCCTTTAAACATGCCGCAACATCAACAGTATCCACACTGCCATTGGCCTTACGAGCAATAGAATCAAACCCTTTAGACTCTGCAACATTAGAAAACACCAACATATTCACACTCACAAAGTAACTAACAGTCTCACAAAACAACATCTTGAACATCAAAGAGTTTCAGTCATAGAACAACACTCTTCAAATTATCTTGGAAAAACATCATAGAGTTCCATTACATAATGTGGATCAAGCAACAACCAATCTGAGGTTTTACTTGTCCAATAGGATAGTAAAACTTCATAAAACCCTAGAAAAATCCCTAAGCTAACAATCATATCCAACTAAACAGTATTTCGCTCCACTACGTCTGGGCCCCTTGACCGAGTAACTGGTCGTGTTCCCGATCGTGGCCCCTTCTTCAGCCTTTTTCTGGTCGGTTCCCCATTTAGCCTTGCTTCTTTCACCCAATGCGCAAGTGTGTCCTCCTCCGACAACCTTCCCATCGCCTCAGCAGTTAATTGCACATCAGCCGTTTCTTGAACTAGCTTTTTAAGTACAGAGGGATCTGTTTGGACATTTTCAGTAGTTGGGCTCGGTGGGGTGGAATCAAGGTCTTGAGATTCGAAGAAATGTTGCATCAAGTGTTCATAAACACTGTTGTTGTGAACCTCAGTTTTACATGTTGTTTCCACTATTTCATGGCATTTCACATCGTTGCCTAATTCAGTACACTGTTCCAAAAGAATAGGGTGGAGCTGATCTGAAGGAGATGTGATAGCAGGACTCTTACTTTTAGCCACGTTGGCAGTAGTATCATCATCTGTTGCAGCGTCATCAGCACCAGACACATCATGTGCCGTCCTTAATCCACAAGATTCTACAATAACATGGCAGCTATTTAGGATAGCTAATTAGCTACTTTACTAAACTATGGTAGAAGCTAGGATAGCTAATTAGCTAGTACGATAGCTAATTAGCTAGTATGATAGCTAATAGGATAGCTAATTAGCTAGTACAATAGCTAATTAGCTACTTTACTCAACTATGGTAGTAGCTAGGATAGCTAATTAGCTATCATTAGCTACAATGATAGCTAATTAGCTACTTTCTCAACTATGTAGTAGCTAGGATAGCTTATTAGCTACTAGGATAGCTAATTAGCTGCCAGTAGCTAATTAGCTACTAGGATAGCTTATTAGCTACTTTACACAACTATGGCAGTAGCTAATTAGCTACTATGATAGCTAATTAGCTACTAGGATAGCTTATTAGCTACTTTATACAACTATGGCAGTAGCTAATTAGCTAGTAGGATAGCTAATTAGCTACTAGGATAGCTAATTAGTTGCCAGTAGCTAAGTAGTTGCCAGTAGCTAATTAGCTAGTAGGATAGCTAATTAGCTTTTTTACACAACTATGGTACTAGCTAATTAGCTAGTAGCTCATTAGCTGCCAGTAGCTAATTAGCTACTTTACACAACTATGGTGCTAGCTAATTAGCTATGAGTAGCTAACTAGCTGGCATTAGCTAATTAGCTGCTAGTAGGATAGCTAATTAGCTAGTAGCTAACTAGCTGCCACTTAGCTAATTAACTACTGTAGTAAACTATGGCAGTAGCTAATTAACTAATAGGATAGCTATTAGCTGCTTTAATCAACTATGGTAGTAGCTAATTAGCTACAACGATAGCAGCAAAATAGTTTCCATACTTTTTACGGCTTAGCTAATTAGAAAAGACTAAGCTTATTAGCTACAGTATGGTATACCTGTTAGTTTTCTCCACTCATTTGGTAGAGTTGTACTGCAATCTCCTAAACAGAATGCAGCAATTCGACAGGCATGTTGAAAACAAAGCAGATGGTATGTGTGGTTGCATGGTTGTAGGTGAACCAACAAAGACGCAGTTTTGTCCTCCACACCTAACCCGCAAGCGATGCAACGTGCTTGAACTGTCAATAAATCATTTTCTGGTTCTACTTCATTTGGTAAGGGAGCAAGAATGTTCAGGTCCAAATCCTGTTTGGTCCTTACCATTCCCTCCACAAAATGTAGTTGCTTCTTAAGGCAGCTAACTACCTGTTCTTGATGAATGTATTGTTCCTTCAACACAACAGAGAAATTTACCGATTAATTATTCCTGTTATTGAAAGATACACCAACTTTGCTCAGGAATCGTTAACTTACTTGAAGCTTATCCAAATTGTAATCTGCAATAGTATTTACACCTAGAAGGTCCAGGCTCATTGAAATAACCTGGATCTCTATTTGCAGTTGTATTTTACGCTGGGGATCCAGTGGCCCCTCTAATTCAAGCTCCTGTTGCGCAACCTATTCCAGATAATGCTTGATTAGCACATTTTACCCTTACAGTTATTTATAACACAATTACATACCAGCAAAACAATAGTTACCTGAATCTTATTTCTAATCGTTGTAACAGCGGAAGTAACTTTGCTCTCCATTGCAGAAGCCATTGTGGCTTTCTCTAAATCAGTCTTAAAACATGTCAATGTCTCACAGGCTTCATGGACATTTTTTAGCATATAGCTAACCAATGTCTCACCTATATTATCGACATTGGCTTTCCTTGGGTGTCGGTGTGGTGTATGCCCCCGGTCTTGCTGGGAGTCGGCAGTTGCATCAACAACTGCCATGCTCCAAAATCTGTCTATTTTTTGTGCCAAGGTCCCCATCTTTCGGCATCTTTTTACCGATGCCTCACCATAGACTGCCCAAGCTACCCTATACATTTGAGGGTCTCTGGATTCCTTCGCTGTTTTGCAGTACTCATATGCAAATGCTCTAGCAAATGAAACTGACAACTCATTGTTGACTGGGATCTCCTGATGAACTTTCTGGTGCAGTCTCATGCAGTCATCGTACAAGTCGGCTCATACATGCTTCAGCTTGACCTTGCCTTTGACTCTAGGCACTGTATATACTGTCATCCAGTCTACATCACTGATCAATTTATCACTTAGGACAGTAGGGTCAACACCCTCAAGTGACAGACCATAGGTGTTGTGGAAGTCCTCCTTTGTCTCGCAAAATTTTGCGAAGTTTAGCACTCTCATATACGGAGGAACGAGCCATCTGAAATATCATTTCAGAAATCAGAAATAGTGCAAAATCAGAATATGTGAGAATCAGAAACCCCAATCAACAACAACAAAAATGGTGCAAAATCTTTAACTTAGCAAATCAGAAACCCTAATCATAATTTGTATTCAGAAATTTGAAATCAGAAACCCTAATCAAAATCTATAATCAGAAGTTTGAAATCAAAAACCCTAATCAAAATCTGTAATCAGAAGTTTGTAACCAGAAACCCTATTCAGAAATTCTAATCAGAAATTTATAATCAAAAACCCTAATCAGAAATTTCAATCAGAAACCCTAATTAGAAATTTCAATCACAAACCCTAATCAGAAATCCTAAACAGAAATTTATAAACAAAAACCCTATTCAGAAATTCTAATCAGAAATTCTAATCTGTAATCAAAATTTGTAACCAGAAACCCTATTCAGAAATTCTAATCAGAAATTTATAATCAAAAACCCTAATCAGAAATTTCAATCACAAACCCTAATCAGAAATTCTAATCAGAAATTTATAAACAAAAACCCTAATCAGAAATTTCAATCAGAAACCAGTACCACTTCAGTAGAGAGGACACGCTCATGGACAAAATGATAGTACACCTCAATGTGTTTTGTTTGGGGGTGGAAGACTGGGTTCTTAGCTATAGCTGGATGTTGTTGAGGTTGTCGCAATAGATTGTCATTGGATTGGTTACCTCCACCCACAGATCCTTCAGTAGCCGCTTGAGCCATATGGCTTCGCATGTAGCGACGACCACTCCTCAATACTCGGCCACAATGCTCGATAGTGCCACTGTCGGTTGTTTCTTACTACTCTAGGTGATCATGGAGCTTCCCAATTAGAACGCAAAACCTGATGTTGACTTGTGATCGCTGGCATGTTCAGCCCAAGCCGCATCTATGTAGCCAACTAACTATTTGACTACACCTGCCCGATATAGCAACGCCATGTCCTTAGTGTTGCTTACATATCGTAAGATCCTATGCGCGCATTGAAGGTGTTCGATCTTCGGCTGTGACATAAATTGACTGATCAAGCCGACCGGATAGCTAAGGTCCGGACGGTTGATGGTCAGATATATAAGGTTTCCAACTATATGTCGGAATGTGTTGGGTCGCACGCCTTTCCCAATCCTTGGCGAAGCTTCACGTTCTTGTCCAAAGGAGTCAAGATGGATTTGCAATCCATCATGCCGAACTTGAAGAGCATATTTAGCACATAATGCCATTGGATAATCAGTATGCCTTTAGGGGTGCGGATCACTTCGATCCCGAGGAAGTAATGAAGGTCTCCAAGATCCTTCATTTCGAACGATGCCTCAAGCTGAGACTTGTTGAAAGAAATCGTTCGGTCAAATCAGAATATATGAACTACACGCTGAAATACGAATCACACAAGGATGCCAGAAAGACAAGTTCAAACAACTATGCACAGAGATTTACGTGGAAACCCTAAAGTGGGGAAAACCACGGGAACAGATCTTCACTATAGACAGTTGATATACAACAACAAAGAGGATTACAACACTCTTACGAGTGGATCAGCCACACAGGGCTCTTCGCGTCTGTTGTTACTCACACACATCTCTCTCACTCTACACACACACGCAGTACTTCGCTAACTTCTGTTTACTATCTATTATTCCTCTTTCTTAAGGTTTGCCCTAGTTGCATATATACTTACACAACTTTCTGGCTATTTACATACCTAGCCCTCATGGGGCGCACATTGAGACTATTTACAAGTATAGTCTCCCGAGTTGGCTATATACACGATTCTGGTTTCGGCCTCGGTAGAGTCCCTCTTCAACTCAGCTCCTCTCTCTCCCCATCTGGAGTGACCTGTTTCCTAACATCATCATTATTATTACTATAACAATAATAACAGTTGAATCACTGTTTTCGACCCTTCGACAATCGGCTTTCCGAATAGTCGGCTCTTCCTCCCACTAGAGGGACATATTCCCAACAAACTCCCCCTTCACTCCTGTGGGAGGAAATATGTCAGTCTTGTATTCTGTCGACAGACTCTGAGTCTGTCCATAGGTAGGTTCTTTGTCAGCATGTCGGATCCATTGTCGTTAGTATGGATCTTCACAAGAACAAACTCTCCATCTTCGACTCTCTCCTGCAACCAGTGATACCTTCTCTATATGTGCTTGGTCCGGGAGTGGTATGTCGCGTTCTTGGCTAGGTGTATGGAGCTTTGGTTGTCACAATGCAGCAAGAACTCCTTTTGCTTCATGCCTAGTTCGGTGAGAAAATTTCTCATCCAGATCAGCTCTTTTCCGGCTTCTACCGCTGCTATATACTCTGCCTCTATAGTTGATAAAGCTACAGACTTCTGCAGTCGTGATTGCCACAACACTGCTCCCCCTGCATAGGTCATCACATACCCTGACGTGGATCGGCTCGAGTCGACATCTCCTGACATGTCCGAATCGGTAAAACCTTCCAGCATAGGTTTTCCGACATCATACCTTAGGCACACCTCTGAGGTGCCTTTCAGGTACTTGAGTATCCACTTCACTGTTGCCCAGTGCTCTTTGCCTGGATTACTCATATATCGGCTTACTGCTCCTACAACAAATGCTACGTCTGGTCTTGTATAGACCATAGCATACATTAGATTGCCGATGGCCGAGGCATATGGTACCTTCCTCATCTCGGCCTTCTCCTTCTCCCCTCTCGGGCTCTGCTTCGCATTTAACCTACAGTTTGTCGGTAACACTGAGTCGACTGGCTTTGCGTCCGACATGTTGAATCTCACTAAGATCTTCGTCACATACTTCTGTTGTGACAACCACAACACCTTTTGAGTTCTATCTCAAACTATGTGCATTCCTAGGATTTGGTTTGCCGGTCCAAGGTCTTTCATGGCAAATGATTTGCCGAGACCTTTCTTCAAGCTTCCAATCTTCCTTGTGTCTTGACCGACTATCAACATGTCATCAACATATAATAAGAGAATCAAGAAGTCTCCTTCTTCGTACCTTTTAACAAACTGACAGTGATCGGCTTGTGTTCCACCATGAACGACTCAAACTTCTTATACCATTGGCGTGGAGCTTGTTTCAGTCCGTACAAGCTTTTCCTTATTTGACACACCAGATTCTCTTTCCCTTTCTCCTCAAAGCTTTCGGGTTGCTGCATGTAGATTTCTTCCTCTAGCTCCCCGTGCAGAAATGCGGTTTTTACATCCAACTGTTCGATCTCCTGGTCCATACTGGCCGCTATGCTCAGAACAATTCGTATGGATGTCATCTTCACGACTGGTGCGAATATTTCGTCAAAGTCGACGCCCTTCCTCTATTGGAAACCCTTTACCACTATGCGGGCTTTGTACCTGGGCTCGTTGTCGACTTCTCCAGTCTTCACCTTGTAGAACCATTTATTCCTAAGTGCTCTCTTACCTTTCGGCAGCTCTACTAGGTCGTAGGTGTATTTTGCGTGCAAGGATTCTATCTCCTCTTGCATCGCGTTCAGCCATTTTTCTCTACTCTCATCAGTAATGGCTTCTTCATAGCACTCGGTTCACCGACATCATTCAAGAGGATGTATTGACTGGCATATGTAGTTGGTGCTTTCCTTTCTCTGAGTGGGTATCTTCTTCCACTCATTGTTGGCTCTCTTTCGGATGTCTCTGCCAACTCTTCTCTTGGCTCGGGATTTTGCTCATCAATTGGCATCTCCAGGTTGGAATATTCCAACTCATATTCCTCAATTGATTTCAGCATATCTGCCGACTCTGACTCATAGTCTGTCGGTCTTTCCGAGTCGACCGACTCGGATTCGGCTCTATCGGCCGACTGTCTCCTTACAGCTGCCTTAAGTCAATGGTAGTCGAGGTTGGCTGGGGAGTCAGTTCCGACTTCTGTTGCTTCCAGTCTTCAATTGTCTTATCTTCAAGAAAGACGACGTCCCAACTTCTCACTACCTTCTTGTCGACTAAGTCCCACAACCGGTAGCCGAATTCATCTTCCGAGTATCCCATGAATATGCATGCTTTCGACTTGTTGTCGAGCTTTGACCTCTGATCCTTTGGTACATGCATATATGCCAAACATCCAAACACCCTTAGGTGTTGATAGGAGACATCCTTTCCTGTCCACGCCCTCTATGGGACATCACCCTTTAATGACATTGAGGGAGACCTGTTGATCAGGTAAACAACTGTGTACATCGCCTCATCCCAATAGGATTTCGGCAGTTTCGCATGGGAGAGCATGCTCCTTACTCTCTCCATGATTGTTCGATTCATCCTCTCTGCAAGCCCATTTAATTATGGGGTCTTTGGCATTGTGTATTCGATTTGAATACCTTGGAACTTGCAGTATTCCTCGAACTGCCCTCTCTACTCGCCACCGTTGTCAGTTCGAACAACCTTCAGTTTCCGACCCGACTCTCTTTCAGCTCTTGCCTGGAACTCCTTGAAAAACGACAATACTTGATCCTTCATCTTCAGTACGAAGGCCCATGTCTTCCGACTATGGTCGTCAATGAATGTCACAAAGTACTATCTACCTCGATGCGATGGAGCATCCACATAGCACACATCCGTGTGTACTAGTTCCAGTGCAGCTTCTCTTCTTCTCGGTGGTCTTGATTGGAATGCTGCCATGTTCTGCTTTCCAGCTAAGCAGTCGACACACTTCTCCAGGTGCATGCCCTTGACTTCTGGTAGAAGTTTTTGGTTGGCTAGCAGGTGCATTCCCTTCTCACTCATGTGGCCTAGCCTCTTATGCCATATTTCCCCTGCCGAGTTGGTTGCCACATTTACTTCTGTTTTGCACAATCAGGCATGCATCATATACAATGTGCCTTCTTTTTGTGCTCGGACCACTATGAGACTTCCTCGGGAGAACTTCCACTTGCCATTCCGAAAGCTACCACTGTAGCCTTCGTCGTCAAGCCTTCCAATCGATATCAGATTCAATCTGATATCGGGGACGTGTTGAACATCCTTCAACGTTAGTCGACACCCTTTCGACGTCATTAAGCACACACTTCCGACTCCGGTTATCTTGCATTCCCCACTATCACCCATCTTTACATAGCCATGATCCCTGGCTATTTAAGTTGAGAAATACTCTCCCGACAGAGTAATATGGAAGGATGCGCCATAGTCTATCACCCAAGTGCATTCTTCACTCGCAAGATTTGCACTTGTCTGCTCACAAATGAACAGTAGTTCTTCATTGCTTGTAGCAATGGCCAAAGTATTCTTCTCATCAGGAATCTTCCTGGGTTCGACATTGTTTCCGACACTCTTGTCTCTTCTCATGTGTTGGCAGTCCTTCTGAAAGTGTCCAGGTTTTCCACAATAAAAGCACACTAGCTTACCTCTGGACTTTGATCTGGCGTGGGATTTGTTCGTTCGGATTTGTTCGTTCGTTGCAGACTTCTTCTTCATCGGTCCCTACCTCTGTCCTTATGTTGAGTCAGATTCGACTCTGTTTGGGACAGGACTCCTTTGTCTTTCCTCCTTGCCTCCTCATTTAGGATGCTTGTCTTCACCGTTTGTAAAGACAAGTTCTCTTCTTGACAGGAGGTGCTAAGAGTAACCACCAGGTTCTCCCAGCTGTCCGGCAATGTACACATCAGCAGGATGGCCTCCTGCATTACATCATCAAGGGGAAACTTGGTCGCAGCAAGTTGGTTTACATACCCCATAAATGTGCTGATGTGTTCGACAATGCTCTCACCGTCTCTATATTTCAACCGTACGATTTTTCGCATCAGTGAGGTTCTATTGAGCGTGTTCTTCCTCTCGTACAAACCTGACAGCTTCTGCCACATCTCATAAGCTTTTGTGTCATTCGCCACATGCTGAAGGACACTTATGTCGACGCATTGTCGGATAGTGGCCATGGCCTTTCTATTTAGAAGCTTCCAGTCTGGCTCCAATACCCCATTGGGTATCTCTGCTCTATCGACTGGCTCGTACAGGTCTTTAACTATGAGAAGGTCTTCCATCTTGATCTTCCAGTTTGCATAGTTCTGTGAGATGAGAACTATTATACCTGGGAAACCGCTCACACCTCCTTCCATGCTTGCACCTCAAGCTCTGATACCAGTTGTTGAAAGAAATCGTTCGGTTAAATCAAAATATATGAACTACGCGCTGAAATAAGACTCACACAAAGATGCCAGAAAGACAAGTTCAAACAACTATGCACAGAGATTTACGTGGAAACCCTAAAGCAGGGAAAACCACAGGAACAGATCTTCACTATAGACAGTGGATATATAGCAACAGAGAGGATTATAGCACTCTTACGAGTGGATCAGCCACACAGGGCTCTTCGCATCTGTTGTTACTCACACAGCTATGGCGCGGCTCACACACATCTCTCTCGCTCTACACACACACGCAGTACTTCGCTAACTTCTGTTTACTATCTATTATTCCTCTTTCTTAAGGTTTGCCCTAGTTGCATATATACTTACACAACTTTCTGGCTATTTACATACCTAGCCCTCATGGGGCGCACATTGAGACTATTTACAAGTATAGTCTCCCGAGTTGGCTATATACACGATTCTAGTTTCGGCCTCGGCCTATTGGCCTCGACAAAGTCCCTCTTCAACTCGGCTCCTCTCTCTCCCCATCCGGAGTGACCTATTTCCTAACATCATCATTATTATTACTATAATAATAATAACAGTCAAATCACTATTTTCGACTCTTCGACAGTCAGCTTTCCGAACAATCGGCTCTTCCTCCCACTAGAGGGACGTATTCCCAACAAGACTTGACACGGCCGATTTTTTGTGAGATCGGCACCGACGATGACTAAATTATCGACATACAGCAAAATGCTTATCGGTCTGGTTCGACTTGCCGAATGAACAATGAAGAGTCCGATTTCCATAGAGCAAACCACATCCTACACACCCTTTGTGTGATCTTCGTGTTCCAAGAACGTGATGCTCGCTTAAGTCCGTACAGGGACTTCTTCAGTCACCAAATTGCCAATTTGTTAAATTCGGATAGAAATCTGGGGGGGTTGTACCATGTACACCTATTCCTCAAGCTCACCTTGTAGGAACACATTCTTTACATCCATTTGATGTAAATGACACCCCTTTGTTGTGGCGACAGCTAGCAACACATGGACAGTCGTCATCTTCTCGACCGGCACAAACGTCTCATCATAATCGATGTCATGCTATTTTGCATAGCCTTTGGCCACTAGTTGGGCTTTGTATTGGTTGACGATGTTGTCTACATTGTGCTTGACCTTGTACACCCATCTGCATCCAATCGGCTTCACACCGTTGGGTGCGTCAACCAAGCCCCAAGTCTCATTCTCCGCTAACGTGCGCATCTCTTCCTCCATAGCTGCACGCCAATTCGCGCCCTTTGCCGCTTCTACGTAGCTCTCCGGCTCACGCACTTCCACGACCTTCGACATATGCGCATAATGATGCGCCATATAGTCTTTCTATCTGTACTGGACTACGGAATTTTTCTGGCAGCTAGATCGGTTTTTGGTTGGCCGATTCTGACCTCGTTTCTGGAGGTCCCTCTTTGCTCCTAGCCTCTTCGGATTCACTCCGATCCGATGCATCGACCCTTGTCTCGTACTCCCGCAACTTCATCTTTCCCTTCTCTTTGCGCGTAAACCATCTCCTCAGTTCCTTGCGTGGTAACTACACGACTTAGTCTCCACTACTCACCGGCTCCAAATCCGACTGGTTGTTCCGACTCAGTCCCTAATTCGACCCACTTAACCGAAATGAGATCAAAATCTCTTCTAGAGCTCCGATTTCTTCTCGATTCAGGGGCATCTTGGCCTCATCCTCAGAATTTGGAATGGAGTTGATGGGGGTTGAAGAAAGGGGCAAGCACCACAAAGTCGACTCGTCGAATACGACATCTCCACTAACTCTGACTTGTTTCGTTTGGGGGTTATAGCACTTATAACCCTTTTGCTCGTCTAAGTAGCTGACTAAGATACACTTCTTAGCTTTGGTGTCTAGCTTCCTCCGCATCTCCTTCGGCACATGCACATATGTTATGTTGTCGAACATCCTCAAGTGTGCCAAGTTCGACTTCTTCCCAAAGTACAACTCATGTGGCGACACTCCTCCATTTGCAGATGTCCAATTCTGTAGGTAAATGGCTGTTCTGAACATTTCAGACTAGTAGAACTTCGACATGTGCTTCTCCTCAAGCATTCCCCATACCGCTTACTCTATCTTCTAATTCTTCACCTCGGCCACACCATTCTGCTCCGATGTGTATCTGCAGGAGAATTCGTGTTGAATTCCTACCTTCTGTAGATAACTAGAGAACTAGTAGAAAAAGTACTCATTTCTAAGGCGTTTGATCTTCCTGCCAGTCTGTCGTTCCGCAAGGCTCTTCACCTTCAAGAAATAGGAGAATACTTTGCTTTTCTTCTCAATCAAGCATGCCCAAGTGTGCCGAGTGAAGTCATTAATGAAGGTTACAAAGTTACAACAACTTCCACTGATACTCACGTTCTGCACCGGCCCCCACACATCCGAATGGATTTAATTGAGCTTTGTAAAGAATAGCGTGCGGAAGCAAGTAGAAAATCGAACACAAAAAATACGCAGGTTTAATGGAGAGCTTGAATATACACAATACGTGGGAGAGAGAGAAGACACAGAAAAAATCAATTCAAAATAATACTCAATCTGTACATAGGATGTGCTCAGTGAGCACTTTTATACAAGTCCATAGGCTGCTACTAGGCTTCCGGTTACTGATGGATCCCTAGCTCACCGGCTCACCGATCCGGCTCAGGCTTATTCAGCCGATCCGGATCCGATTGAGCTTGCCACTCAACAAGCTTGTTACGGCTTCGATTGTGCTCGTTGGGGAATGAAAGTTGGTGATGCTTCCCTAACTGAATTTCGGCAAGCCAAAAACAATGTTCTTCATCTACATCTCTTGAAGCCGCAAGAAGTGGACGTGGTTGAATCTCTTGTGCCATAGGTCGATGTCCGATTCGACCTTCTGCCCTTTGGCGAACATAGTGACACCTATGTCGTTTGTTTCGAGGATAAACATCCTCCTTTCTCGGTGCCCTTGCGCCATAATCTTGCCTTCTTCTTCAATGAAGCATCCGAGAGGAGTAAATCGAACTTGCATGCCTTGGTCGACAATTTGTCCGACCAACACCAAGTTCTTGGTGATTGTCGGCACATGCAAGAAATTTCTCATGATTTCTCTCTGATTAACATGGCTTAGAGGGACATCTTTAATATGTTCAATGGGGTGAGGGGTGTCGTCACAAGTTTCGACAACCCTTGGCTTTTCACATACCACAACACCTCGTTCGCTTTGAGGTGTTCATCGCCATTGAGTTAGCCATGTGCTTCATTACGAAGGCTGGGCCCATGGCGGCTCGCCCCGGATCTTTGACGCCTATCTACATCACCTTGGCTCAATCTGGCTCAGTCCGAATAGGTGCACTTTTTCCAACACTCGCTCTCTTTGTGGCCCTTCTGGCCACAATACCAACAATCCGTCATGGCCTTTCTTTGTCGGGTTCCGGCACCGCCTTGACTCCCCCTGCTCGTGGAGGGTCTAGAACTCCTATCGCCATTTTGATCATGCCTCCAATGCGTGCCGACCCGCCTCGTTCACCACAATCGCAGGGCCCCTCTGCCTCCGTGTACAATATCTTGTTGTCGGTGTGCGTACTCATTGACGCACCACACATATCTCTTTGATTCGGGTTCTGTAATATGCCATAGATAGATCTTTCTGTCGGACATTGCTAAGCTCTTGCCTGAGCTGCATCTTCCTAGCCGTTGTGTTAGCAGCGAAAACCCGTTCGAGGTTCGCCCACGCATCCTTTGGCGTCTTGGCATCCCGAATGTAGCTCAGTAGTTGGTCTTCGACATTGGACGCAAAGCAGTACATAACTCTGCTTGCCGCTTGTTCCCAGGCCAGTGTCGCGAAAAATCCATCACTATGTGTGGATCGTGAGGCGGAACCACCGGGGTTATGGACTAGAAGGAATTAAAGCTCACACGCACAACACATTCAAGATTTACACATAAGACAAGTAGATGAAAGAAAACATTAGTTTATATCAAAATAATAGATTCTTTATCATTTTTAAATCATGTTACAATGGGTTGGATATCAATATGAGAGATAATTTTTGAAAGATGGGAGAAGAGGATGGAGAAAAGAAGAGAGTGACGGTCCTATCTATGTCAGATATCTTATAGTTTTGTTTTCCTCATCTTCTCAAACTTCATACTCACATAACTCGATACTTAGTTGTCTGTTTCATATGTAGTAAAATACGTTCGGAAGCTCTTGAGGACGTCCATCTTTTCCATATCAAACCATTAAGCTAATCTAAAATAATTATTTCATTATTTTTCATATCATGTGTGAATAACCACACGACATTCACCCCCACCAAACCTGCACATCCTCTGGTATGTGCCAAGTGTGTGGTACCGAGTTCCATCCTCCTAGTTGAAATCTTTATTCCTTGTCCGAATATTTTCCTTTCTTCCTAATGGAACTATCTATGATGTAGATTGACTTTGAACCAGCAAATCCTTTGTCCGAGCTTTGCACCACCACGTGTGGCCTCTTCCGCCTTCCCCAAGCATAATGCTTCATGCACCATACATGTGCCGCCTTTGTTTCGATCATCTTCATGGTCAAGGAAATTCAATCTTCCTTCTTCCGTCAATCCAAGCTTGTCTTTGTTAAGCCTCATCCAAACATTGACTTTGACTACTCCTTGTAGCCCATGCTTCAAGTACATGCTCACATTTAGTGCCTTAGACGACCACATTGCATTTTTCCCACTTCTTCCTTTTTCATGGTATGCTCTCATGTGAGAGTTGACCATCGTTTGTTTGATCTTTGTAATGGTGTCCTCTTTCAAGTTGGATATTGTGATTAAATACCAAGGAACGCCCTTCAAATTCACTTTGTTCGTTTGACCATCGTCGTGCACCATTGTGCTTTGTTTGACCTCTTCATTATATGCATTATCTTTGACCTTTGATTCCTCGTCGCCACCTTCCTTCTCTTGGGTCTTTTTTTGGTTTGGGTATGTCTCTTCGGTGATAGCCCTTTCTCCACCAATTGATATGTCCCCATCCACCATTGCCCAAATCTCTTGAAATAGTGGGGATGAAGTCTTAGCACACTTGTCATCCTCCTTCATTGTGTTGTCCATAGCCACCTCTACCTCTAAGTCATTATCCGCGGCCATCTCTTCAAACTCATGGGCCGCGTACCCATTGACCTTCTCGATCAAGCATTGCCTCAATTATGCTTGCCTCTTCATCATACACATAAGCTTCGACCTTCGCTTCCTCGCCACCACCTTCCTTCTCTTGGGTCTTAATTTGGTTTGGGTATGACTCTTCGGCGATGGCCCTTTTTCCACCGACCGATATGTCTCCATCTACCATTGCCCAAATCTCTTGAAATAGTGGGGAGAAAGTCTCAGCACACTTACCATCCTCCTTTGCCATGTCATCCATAGCCATCTTCATCTTGGTTTCGTTGTCCTCCATTGCTCTTTCAGTCAACTCAATCTGCTTTGACATCTCAATTGCTATTGGATCCTTCCATCTTTGAAATCGACCCCTCAATGTCGAAATCATCTAGCCATTGACAGCGCTTGTCGAACCAGTCGCATGCTCTTCTTACCTCAACCCAGTCCGTTATGAGACCATTGGGTTGTGTTTCTTCCTCTAATAGACTACCTAGCTCTCGTCTATCTTTCGCATCCACCGCTTTTAAGAAGTATAGAACCTTATCTCCTTCGAGAAACATATGGTCGGTACTTGGGAGACGATTGTACATTTGATTGAATTCATTGTACAGCCCCAATGCATTCATGTTCTTCCCTTTCTTCTCAATCCACTTCATCAACGTGTGTCGAGTCATCCTCGATACGTCTTCAAGCATATATTCGGCCAAAAATACCCTTTCGAATCCCACCCATGTTGTTTGGGTGGCTTGAATCTCCCTTATACGACCTTGTAACCCATTTGCCATGACATGCTTGAAGCTTGAATCCACCAAATTGGCCCGCTATCTCAACGGTGCAATCAATGACCTTGTCTAATCTTGCATCATTATCTTGAGCTCTCATCATATGCTCGACAATAGCCACCAACTTTGCCACTTCGTCAGCTTGGGTATTTGTCAAAGAAGTCATCTTCTAACCTTCTATTTCAAGCACTTGAATCCTTCCTACCGCCTCTTCACGTCAGGTTCACCACTTAATTATGTCACGAAAAATCTGTCACTATGTGCGGATCGTGAGGCAGAACCGCCAGGGTTATGGATTAGAAGGAATTAAAGCTCACACGCACAACACATTCAAGATTTACACATAAGACAAGTAGATGAAAGAAAACATTAGTTTATATCAAAATAATAGATTCTTTATCATTTTTTAATCATGTTACAATGGGTTGGATATCAATATGAGAGATCATTTTTGAAAGAAGTGAGAAGAAGATGGAGAAAAGAAGAGAGTGAAATATATATAGAGTTTCTTTGTGGCCCTTTTTGTTCTGTTGCATGCATCTACACATGACCTTTACTTTAAGTTGCATGTGTCCACACATAACCTTTACTTTAAATTGCATGCGTCCACACATGACCTTTACTTTAGTTGAGCAATTCAACCTGTGCACTACGAACGCTCCAAATGGCCTGTGCACTACGGATCGCTCTGAACAGCCGAACGGCTTGTAAAAACGGCTTGTGCACTATGAACAGCCCATGCACCAAGCACCCAAATATAAAGTAATGGGTTTGAGGTCTGCTTATGTAATGTTGGATTCGATGTTGTCCTATCTATATGGGATATCTTATAGTTCTGTTTTCCTCATCTTCTCAACTTCATACTCACATAACTTGATACTTAGTTGTCCGTTTCATATGTAGTAAAATGCATTCGGAAGCTCTTGAAGATGTCCATCTTTTCCGTATCAAACCATTAAGCTAATCTAAAATAATTATTTCATTATTTTTCATATCGTGTGTGAAGAACCACACGACACCAGAAAGTCCATGTGTGTCACATCCGGCGCTGCATCATTCGCTCCTTCGACGTAACTCCAACATTTGTGACCAAGCAGGTACTGGTGCATCTTGTATGATCAAGATGCGTAGTTGCTCCTATCGAGCTTTTCTGTCAGAAGTGAGCTTCCCATACCTCTGTCCATGCTCCTGTTGTTCGGAAGGTAACTCTTTGTCTCTGTGTTGACTTTCGCTTGCTTTTTTATCAGCTGCCGAGGATTTCTCAACCCTTGTGCTCTGATACAATGTAAAAGAATACGTGTACGGAAGCATATGTGTAAGACACAGAGTACATTCACTTATTCGGAAACACAACAGTTAGGTAAACACAAAGAATGTAAGAGACTGAGTGAGACTGAGTGATCAGACAACAACAAAACCTTCTATTACAAAAAGAATCAGTACATACAATGTACTTGGTGAGCACTTTTTATACAAGCCCTCACAAGCGGGCTAACACAAGTACAAGTACTTGAATGCTCATTAACTCTGCCTATAATATTCCTATTTACTAAATTAGGAATATAGGCCTCTAACGACCAGCCGATTCAGTTTACCAACCGATTCAGCTTTCGTCTTTTTCAGCCGATTCGGGCCTAGCCGATCCGGCTCTTGGCTTCTTCAGCCGATTCGGCCCAAGTTGAGCTTGCTCGCTCAACACCTATATTAGGAGGATCATTTCCTCATTTCGGTTTCTGATTCACCATTTTGGCTCTAAGGAGTGTGGAATGATCTCTCTCCCTAGATAGTTATTTTGGGAGTTGTCCCTACTCATCCCAACTCCAGGTTTTTCGTTTTGGTCTCATAGGTCATATTTGACCTCTAAAGAAAAATAACAAAATCTATATGATTGTCTCTCATGCAAACAAGTAGAACATATCCAATCACATCGTATACCCTTCCAAAATATAGATATACATATTCAAAACGAGAAAAATGGCTCAAAATCTACTCTTGGGAACACATGGAAATTTGGATGCTTACCATTCAAAAACCATAAGAACAAATTTTCTTTCATTTGGTTGAATCCAAGGCATTAAACATGGTTTGCTAGATTACTTATGCAAATGAATTCATTTTTTACATTATGTGCGCACATCCTTTCCTTTTTCAAATGAATTTTGTTTGGTTTGCAAGATGGCATGTTGAAGAAGACACGTGATTGCACATAAATAATTGAGCATGTTCATGCGTAGAAAGAAAGGGACATGAGCATGTGATTACATGCTTAGTCAACCACATTGGAATCCCTTGACACAAAACAGAGAACGACCCAATGATGCACCTCGTACCCACATAGTATTAGAGACATAGACTAATGTAAGCATTAGATAAGGATAGAAAATAGATAAATAGATAGAAAGGAGAGAGAGAAAGAAGGGTGTCGATCCACCCGACCACCCCCGAACGAAGGGATCAAGACGGACTCGAGCCTCGATCGGCGTCCCATACCACCGTCGTGGCGTCGAGTCGTACCTGGTGCTGGCGCACTCGCTATAAGAGTTGACCCACCACAAGACAGAGTCTCGACGTAGTCAACAAGATGATCAAATGAGGGTAGCTAGGCCTCTTATTTATAGCGATACCCAAGGCCCCCAGGCAAGTTCACACTTGGCCTAATGGGTTGTCTCAATCCCGAGGATTAAAAGTAATCCTCCCCTTCTTTACACTCTCGTTTAACCCTCATATTTATCCACGTGTATAGAATACTACGGTAAATTCTCACCACGGGATATTATATGGTCATGCCCCTAACACATAGATCTAGCTAAGTACAAGTCCTTCATTTGGATGCTAAAATGGAGGTGAACTAACTAAAAACATGCATATAAACGGTATTTTAAAATGTGACTGAAAGACCTGCCCAAATAATTGTTAGGAAACAGTCCCTCCGGATGGGATGACCCGGTGAGAACCGGATGACGAGTACCCGGCTACGGAAGACCTGGTGAGAACCAGATGACGAGTACCCGGCAAGCGCCGGATGATGCAGGCCTGGTGAGGAGTGCTCACCGGATGGAGGGACATATTCGTAAATATGTTTTCTGAGAGTCCATCGTGGCTATATTTGTAAATAGCCGAAAAGTCATATTAGTATAAATATGACTTAGGGCAAACTTAGAGGATGTTGTTGTCATTCTTGTTGGCGCTAGATCAGAGAGCGCGTAACAGTGTACAGAGAGAGAGAGAGAGAGAGAGAGAGAGAGGAAGAGGTCGTTGCCTCTGTTGTAACCGCTGCTTGTGGCGAAGATCGTGAGCACGAGGTCGTTGCCTCCGTGAGCTCACTGTTGTAATCATTGTGATATAGTGATAGCTTGGAGTCTGTGAACTCCCGTGGTTTTTCCCTCTCAGGGTTTTCCACGTTAAACATCCTGTGTACTCTTCTCTCCTTTGTGTCGTGCGTTCATTATCCGTTTTTTGTGTTTGATTTTAGACTCGGTTGTGGCCAAGCGTTGTTCATCGGAGCGTGTAGTTACTGTCAATAATTTCTAGGATTTGGACAATGATTTTGCATAATCTCAGAAGTTCTTTGGATAATATAAAAGGTAATACGCAACAGACGGAGCTCAAGCGATTGGAGTTTCATGCCACCTTGGACAGGGGCATATTTTATAAACAGATTTCTAATAAGGTGGAGTGGTTCTACTCTATCCTGAAGTATTTATTTAAGCCAACAGTTAGACTGTAGAAAAAAGAGGCTCATTACTGACAAGTACATCTTGTATTATAGCCTTAAGGGCGTTTTCTTAATACTAATGTAGTATCTTTTTTTGGAAAAAAATAAAAAACATATATATGAGTTTCTAATATTAGGATGTGGCATACTTAATTATGAAAACAACATTTGATATATCAAATGAATGAATGTGCAAAATTAGCATTTGTATACATTTTCTTCAAGAGATTCCTACATTGAACCTTTGTAAGATATAACCAACTTTGAACCATCTATGTGGTCTTCTATTTGTAACATCTTCCTTGCACTCAAGTATCTTTTAGAATATTTGGGACTGCAATATAAGCTATAATTTGCTAATCTTCAATATGAGCTTGCATACAAATCAATTTGAAGCTCTATTCAGTTGGCTACATATGACAATCAATGTAATAATAGGCACATGAATCTACAATCATTCTGTGCATAGATATGTAATGATGATATCATGCTACGTGAGAATCACACAAAGGTAGGAGAGGTCAAGAATTGCCATAGAAAGAATAGTACATACATGCATACCAAGAGATTCAGGATTAAACACCACATACATAATACAATCAATCACAATCAAACTTTTCAATAACAATCATGGAAATTATAAAACTTTTAAACTTTTATGAGCATTTTGTGAAATATTTTAGGATACAAAAGACAAAGGGCATTCAATTGAAGGAATGGTAAAATGAGCATTTATGTTGTGCTTGCTATACGCATATATACGTATGTATATACTTTATCTTCACTAAATAATTTGCATTCCGCACACTGAAACATTGTTGGGTACTCTTATATATATTCTATATCATAATAGCAAATGTTTTCCACAAACATGCTAGCTTTTGACTACTACACTGCTTTTTTTTCATCATGACCAATCAAGCTCGGACAACTACAATATTCCCCTGGCCTTTCAGAAGACAAGCAAAGGGGTTGTGTTTGTGATATACTACCTAATACATGGACAGGTAATGGAATTTGGAAACTCAGAAGTCTCACTCAAGAACCCCAATTGTACACCTGATCCCCTCTCAAAAGATTCCTTCAAAAATCCTTGTAAAAGAAGTCGAGTAGTCAGGCCTTCGGCTTTCCCAAAGCGGACAAGATGAGATGTGATACAATGACAATCATTGGCTTAACTCAACCAGGGACAAAAAAAGAACAAGATTCCTCACAAACACGGAGGAGTCCACATCTTGTCCCGTCTCCCCTGTAGACATATACATTGACACCACCTTCGCTTGACCAGGGACAAAGGGAGCAACAAGACTACCAAGTAACAATGAAACTATCTTAAGCTATACATATCAAGAGAAGTAAATTGAAATTGTAATGATTGTTAATATATTAGGCAGATGGCATAAATGTTTGTTACAGAAGTAGATTTGATTGTATCCTGTGTAGAAGTTGTGAAAAGCCTAGTGAACCACAAGCATTCATTCATCAAACTGATCAAAAAATGGTGTGTGATATAAAGGCTCCACCTTTACATCTTTTACTACCCATGGCCTCCTACACATTCCCCCCTCTAGAGCTATATAGAAGCCTTCCTTTTTAGCTATGTAGTTGGCAATCAATAATAAACAGAACACACTGAATAGGGGAGATCATTATTTGCCAAACATTCTATAAAAGTTTGAAGGAATTGGCTCCATCTGTGGTAACTATAACCCTGGAAGACAGTCGATTACCCTTTCCTCAATCCGTTCAATTTATAGCTTTTTTCCTCTTCTTTTCTTCCTTCATTTCTGTGTGTGAAAGCCACTCAACTTCTGAATACATTTGCCTAAAAGCTATAATGCTTCACTGCACATTCCAATGCTTCTTCACTTGGGCCCAAGATTTCTTTTAACTTCTGCCCATTTTTGAAAATTTTGAATGTCGGGATGAACGTGAGACTCTCGTCTTTCGTGATCACAGGATTCTCATCCACATCCACCTATACAAAAGAATTAACCAAGAATACATCCATTCAACTCAATTGGAGAGTAAAGAAGAGAATGCCAAAAAATATTACACACCTTCACAAAATGTACACACGGATATCTTGTGCATAGTTGGTCAACAAACGATGAAATCTCTCGGCAACGATCACTTCGTTGGGTGACAAATTCTACAACAGACAATCCTACAAAAGAATAAAAATAACAAATTAGCTGAAGTTTAAAAAAATTTGGCTATTTTCTCACAAAAACATGGCCAGCAAGGGGGGGCTAACCAAGGCCAAGAGTTCAAATACATAGTTGGCCCCCCATTTATATGTTTTTACAAGGGAACGTGTTACTAGCTTTATCCTTAGTAGTTCTGTGGATATCATCATATAACCCTGGTGAAAGTTTTCATGTTTCTTTTTCCTAACTTCATGGAATCAATAACTTACTGGGTTTCAAGAATAACAAACTATTTAACTTCATGGGAGGAATGTCGGTATTATTGACTTTAACTTCACTATCACCAACCTTTAAATGGGATATTGATTACATGTGCAAATTTATGGATGGATTGATTAACATTTACATACACATACATCATGAGAACTAGATTAGAGATTAAATTAGATAATTCGATTAATCAGAATGGCAACTAGGAAAATTTGGTATGGAAAGCATTAATGCATATATATTTGAATATTAAAGTATAAGATTCATGTGAAAATGAAAAAGAACGACCATGCTAGTTTTTCTTAATGGAGTTCAAACTTACAAACTGACACATATACATACATACATACATACATACATACATACATACATACATACATACATACATACATAGGGTTTAGGGTTTAGGGTTTATGTAAATCAAGAAATTAATTTCACTTCATTTCATTTTCAGTACAAGAAATTGACCATTTTGCAAAGGAAATTCACAACTAGGCTACTCAGAATAATAGACTGTATACTGTATCTATACTAAGTAAAAGAGTTTGAGCTTGCCAACCTGGAGAATTGACAACCTCTCTGAACTGATCTCTATCAACAACCTCCTCCACACCTCCACCAAATCTCATCTTATGGATCTCCTCGCCTCTTGACTTCTTCATTGCAACTTGCAAATCAAAGAAGCCTCTGGCAACCACCATATCGTTCGGCAATTCCCGCCTCAAAACCTCATAGTCCCTGAGGGCATCCTCCCATTGTTCGAGCTGGTGGTAGGTTCACATTTAAATAAAACTTAATTAAATAAATAAGCGCCCTCTCATCATGATGGGTTTTGTATTAATATGATACAAAATTAAAAGAATACACAAGGTTGTACAACCACTAAGCAAATCAAAAACACCTAAAAAAGACAAATAAAATCAAAATGGAATGGAAAAATGCTTAATGTGATAGACCACAAGGGTATATATCTCCATTGTCAATGTGCATAAGAGTCATCAATCAATCTCTCTCTCAATGGACTTACCTTAGTGATACACTATTAATATTTAGGCTTTTGACTCAAGGTCATGGGTCCAAAACCTTACTTTTCACACATCTCTGCTACACTGTGTATCCCTTTTTCTAAACTATTTGGTACATTTTATATCACTCCTAAACTTCATGCCATACCGGTGTACCGAAATAATGACCTCAGTCTCAAAATTTGACACAACCATCTCAACTATGGCTCAGTTGGCTCTCTCTCATACACATTGGTACGAGCAATGCAAAGAGATGTACCACCAACTTTGTACAAGGTAAATCTTGAGGAAATTATACAAACAAGTGAGCACTCTCAGCACACTAAAAAAGGTGCATCTGTGAGGATGCACGATATTGGGATTTGTACCAACTCTTAACGAGCAGAGACTCATGGCCACTACATTGCAATGTATCAGTAAACCCCAAACCCGATCAAGGATCCACAGCTACAGCATTCTTAGAGGGAGAGCTTATATCATGCCCCTCACCAATACCTAATACCACAAATATCCACCAGTACATATGCCTTATTCAACCTTAATCGAGGATGAGGACATCCAGCATCTTCAGCACCGTGCACATAATTGTGCCTATCCAGAAGTCAAAAGATCCCCCTAACTAGACACCTAAACCTTATCATGATTAGCTATGGCCACACTCTCCAAACTTTATAGATCGGTGGTTGAACCAGGTATTAGAACTTACACTAAGGTTGACAAGATGCAAGCCCCAAATAAACCAAGATTTGGGGGTGTGGTGGACTAAGGCTCTGGATATTGTACCAAGGAAAAGTTTCCTACAAAGACTCTGCATACTGAAAACTCCCTCCAACATGTGCAGGCAATATATGCATAGATGAGCAAGTATTGGGATCATTCAAGTGTGTTGGGGCACTACAGATGGATGCCCCACTCTCCCCTGACCTCCGTAGACTATATTGATGAGGCAATGAAGGTATTGACAGCTTAGGCACACAACTACAACCTTCTTTCTATTATTCACATAAACTTGGCATCTTTATCTCAACCAAGTCTACTATATCACATCAACGTTGTATCAAACAACCAGACCCCAGAGTGAACCTGCAAAGGACAAAGGCCATAATATTCCACGCATCTATGCTGATAAGGTAACTTCACCCTAGAAGGAAGCTATGTGGACGTAGTAGATTTATATGTCTATATAGGTGTCACAATTAGAAGCACCATTGCTAGCTTCTCTATGTAAGATTGCCTCACTTAGGGATATGCAGCACTAACCATGCTAGAATGATAATACCACCAAGCATAACTACATGAGAACCTTGTATCAAGGTATGGTTATTTGACATCATGGTCATCCCCACCCTCATGTATGATGCACCATGTGGGTTTCCCCTTCCATGTGTGGACATAAATAGAGTTCCCACTAGTCATGATGTTGTGACAGAAATACATAACAGAGTCTCCACCACACATGAGATCATCTGAGTTGAATTGTCTGCACCCTTCATGATGGTAGAAACATCATTCCAAATAGTGAAACCTTGATAACCAACTCCAGCCATGCTACCTCAAGTTATGTGATGGAGAGGTCAAGAGTGAAGAGAACTTTCTGTACAGGTGCCCAACTTATAAGGCACTCAGAAAGAAAGAAAGAAAGATACATTAACGTCTTTTAAGAGGCCAAAATTACATCTTAAGTGTTGTCTCGTCTTTGAGAACAATAAATCAAAATAAAATAAGCATTACTCAGTAAATATAAAAGTAAATAAGATAAAAACAGATGAGGGAATCTGGTTTTCAGCACATATGAGATTCTCAAGTTAGATATATTGTAACTTTTGTCTTCGAAGGTTCTCTAGCATAGGTTGATCCAGAATGGAGAGGTCTCTGAAGCCAGGGAAGCACCTCCGATGGCAGGAGATAATGGCAGTTTTTATGGCGTAGTCCACCTTTTGACAGAAGTTGGAGATGGCTAGCCCACCTCACTTTGGCCAAGCCTTGTTCTCTCCATGTCCAAATACGCATGAATATGAAATCAGTATAAGTGGCCATTGCCTTGATCTATCACTCACCCCATCCCATACATATAGGTCATGCACTTCATGCTTACAAAAGCATCCCAAGAATCATTACCAATTGTAAAGACACCTCATACATTAAGATCATTATCATGGATCTTTACTAAACCTACATCTTTTTTTTTCAGTACAGATAACTGAAAGTCCTCCAAAGTTGGAATTATGATTTGTCTCATAGGACAGTTTCGGCCTCTGGTAGACATTAATATATCTCTCTTTCTTTCTCTCACACACAATGAACTTTGATCAAACCTCACCTTTGAACTACAATTAGCCCGTCTCATAAGCGCTTTGATGTAATTCGGCTGGGCATTCAGTGCTGCATTGCAGTCCTCGATAGCCTTCTCCCACTGGCCGATCTTGGATCTACAAGCCGCACGGTTGCATAGGAGGACAGCATTTGTCGGGTCGCTTTCCAGACCCTCCCCATACGCTGCACACGCCTCGAAGAATTTGCCAGCATTGAAAAGTTTGTTTCCAACCCTCCTCGTTTGGCCGACCGCATGTGCCTTCCTTAACAAACCAACTGCTTCAGGATTGCGAGGATCAAGTTTCACAGCTGACTCGGCAGCTTGAATAGCATCATCAAACCTGTATATATAAAGCTTCCTCACATATTAGAGAGAGAGAATTCCGAGAAGACTACATGGGTTAAAAAGAGAAACCAAAAGTCTCAACATAAAATCTCTACTTACCCCATTTTGAGGATGTTATTTATAGGAACACAGTTCAATGCAGATTATCAACTCAAACCACTTTGTGATGTACATCGTGAAATGCCTGCTCAGTTCTAAGGACATGTTTCAATATAAATTGTCAACTCAACTTTACTCCACCTCATGATGTACATCTTTAGATGCCTGCTAAGTTCCAAGGACATAAGACGGTATAAATTGTCAACTCAACCTTACTCCACCTCGTGATGTACATCTTGAGATGCCTGCTAAGTTCCAAGGACATGTTTCGATATAAATTGTCAACTCAACCCACTTTTTTCGGGATATCTAATTGTGGGCACAGGCAGACACTATCTATTTTATAGAAATTATTGCAATGTAGATTCTCAACTTCACCAGACTTCTGAGGGGCGTATTGATGGTGGGTACACAGAGCTAGTCTATTACTACGGACTTATTTCAAACGTAAACTCTTGACTCAACTAACTAGTGGAGCATCACAATGTGGAAACGGATGAGCCTATATATTTTTAAGGACATACATTCTTCAATGTCCATTTTTTAACTTAAGTTTCCTTCCAATGGACATCTCAAAATGGAAATGGATCGTACCTAGTTCTAAGGAAATTTACAATAAAATGTAACTACTCAACCCACTTATCACTTTCTGAGAGTCGTTACACTGCAGGGAGCCTATATAGTTTTAAGCACATAATTCATTGCAAATTCATCCACCCAACTCACCTTCCCAGAGACATCTCTATGTGGGCACGTAGCATATGCAAAAACGAGTCAGCCGGCACCACTCCTAGCTTGCACAAGGAGGCTTCCAGTTTCAGAGCTTCAGTGCATACCACCTCTGCTTCTTCTTGTTTATGCAACTTCAAGAGAGCCTCAGATTTGTAGCCAAGAATCTGTACATGATATTATAGATATATATGTTTATGAGATATGTATGCATTGTCAACATGTATAATATAAGTATAGCATATTATGAACTACGTGAAAGAGCTACCTATATACTATTATGAACTATCTGAATATTATTATCAATATTAGCTCTGAATTTTATAATTCAAGTAGATGATAGGAAGTCAATCTATTCCAATTCTTATACCTGCGGTGCTGAATCCGCTCCGGCGGTAATTGCAGCATTGCTTTCAGACAAAGTGTTTCTCCAATTGCCCATTTTTCTTGCCTCAATGCATTTCGAGATATGGCGTTCAACTATCTGGAGATTCTGCATCTCTTTGGCATCAGCTTGACATGTCACAGCTAAGTGTCTCTTCGCACTCTCAATCAGACCCAGCCTGTAAACAAAATAGAGTGGACATTTATGGAAATGAATATGGAATATTCATAAGTGATCGCTGTGGAAAGAGGCAATGGGGAGATACGATGCACTGATTCTCAATGTGAAAGTATCGCTTCTAGGCATCTACAAGAAATAAATGTATAAACATGATAGTGTAATAGTAAAGCTTATGCTTTCTAATGTTAATGTTGAGATTCAGGCTTACACCACAGGTTATGTCCTTAGTTAATCATGCTTGCCAAAATATTTTTATCCTTTTTTACTTTAAGAACATTAATTACACTTACAATCTAAAAATATCTTTGAAATAAGGCAAAAGCATTTGTATTTTTACTTTTGAGATCACTACATATCAGCTAAACTAACACTTTTCTTCTATGAAGATGCGTTTCCATAACCATAGCATGCCTTGAAAACATGCAAAAGGCCGTGCAGAAAAGAGAAACATGATAAAAAAAAAACAAGGCTCACTCACTATGCATAGACATATCTGTGAGAAAAACGCGAGTGAAGTTAACCTGACATAGAGATAAGCTGCTCTATGGTGAGCTCGAGCATAACAAGGATCTAATCGAATTGCTTCTTCGCATTCTTGAACAGCTTCTCCCAAACGAGCCAATCCAATCAGGGCAGCAGCCCTATTGCTTCTATAAGGTGCATGGTTTGGACAAATTGCAATGGATCTATCATAAAAGGCAACAGCCTCAGCGAAATTCCCCTTCTTGTAAAGTTCATTTCCAGCATTCTTAATCTCCTCAGGGTCATCCATTTGGCACACCCCATGTTTTGGCTCCTCAGCGATCCTGTTACTAGATCTCGAGATGGACCCATGGTTGAGAATGTTTCCCGTAGGTACACTCGGATTCCATCGGCCACCAGCACATATATTACCCAGGTTGCTATTGATCGGATGGGAGATCGGAAGCGTCGCATCATCCGGTTTTTTCACCACGCAGCTCTCTACCTTATCCGTGCATCCAGGCTTGCTTGCTGAGGAAGCTTTTGGTTTACCTAAGTTTCCATTCATGTTCCCGCCACCTAGTATGTTGCCCATACCTCTAAGGCTCACATTTGAGGAACTATCCTTATTAGTATTCAATATATTGCTCCGAGATCCCAAATCTTTGGTATAGTGCCCAGCTCCACCCAGACATGAAGAATCAGCACTGCCATATCCTCCGGTGGAAGATCTCCTCCACGAATCTTTAGCTATGGGGCTACCTCCATCGGACACAGAGAGGCCTCCATTGAAAGAGGCTCTTCGGTCTCCGTCTTTAGCATTGGAGCTTAAGCCCATGAAGATTGGTGGGTAATCCACACTGCCTGTAGACGACCATCTCCTGCCCCCCTCTTTGAAATTTGTGGTAGGGCTTGAATCTGCCCCCACAATAAGACCCCCCTGATTGCTGCTTTCTTTATTAACATTGGCATTCATTTGCTCGCCTGACTTGTAAAGGCGAGTGCTGTTCCCAAAATTCCCACTGTTTGCCCGCCCACTTGTCACTACGGTTTGCTCTGCCGATTTGTGGGTCCTGGGAGAATCATGGCTTCGCAGGCTGGGCCCATTAGAAGTAGCTGTAGCTACATCCTCTGGCTTCTTCTGACTTTGAGGTTCCGTAGTGCTACCTTTAGTAATAGGGTCATTAGCATGTGGATCTGATACCAAAGCCTTCTTGACTTTCCCAGTATTGATAGGCTGAGGAAAACCTCTAGAATCATATAATTTCTCACTGTTCAACGCCACAGCATGATTAGCATGATCACCAGAATCATGGGCTCTGAAAATTGAAGCACTAGAGCTAGCCAGATCCACTGACTTCATCTGGCTTTGAGGATAATCTCTAGAATCACAAAGTTTCTCGTTGTTGAAATCCATACAATTCCTTACCTTGTCGGGGGATTCCATTGGATCCATTGCAGATTTGTTACTGTCGCTGTACTTCTTCGGGTGGATGGGCTGAGAGAGCTCTTCATCCGATGGGCTCGACTTAATCACATTGATAGATCCATACCGCCCATTCCTCGTAGAGCTTGCTTCTTGTACAGATGTTGCGTCTTGTTTCATAGCATGCGCTTTTGGTTTCAGATCTGGGTCCTCTCTGAAGCTTCTACTATAGTGAGAATTCTTGTTAGTAGAAATGGGTTCCTTCCTACTAAAGTTCTCTGCACTGGAGCCATAGCTGGACCAATGCTGATACTTCTCTGCTTCCATACTTGGGTTATGAAGCTTGCTATGGAGGATACCCACATACATATCCATCGCACTATGATGCTTTCTCTCTTCCGCTCGGCATTGAGCCATGGAAAAAGTAGTGAAATATAGTGAGGATTGGATAGATCAGATCTGTAAACGATGGCCCAGCTCAGAAAGTAGATAATAAGGTCAAATAATCAGGCTATTTGTGATAGGTATGAGCTTAAAGTGGAGAAGGAGGCGCGCATTTGACACTTGAGAGAAGGTAGATTTGTATGCAGAGAAGAAGAAGAAGAAGAAGAAGAAGAAGAGGAGGAGGAGGAGGGGAAGCATTGCATTATGAAAGAAGAAAAGGAAGAAAAGACGAGTACAGAAAGGAAAAGAAGAAGTGGGTTGGATAAATAATGAAATGAAAGGAAAAGAAACAGAGGAGCTTTGATTAATTAAAAGGGAGGAGAAAATATGACTGTAGCCTGTGGCTATGGCGAGCTCGGGCTCTGTACAGAGAGAGAGGAAGCGGATTAGAGTTAGAAAAGGAAAAGGAAAAGTATCGATCGTACCATTACTCGGGAAAGAAGGAAAACTACTGCTTCTCTCTGTTTGCGCCTCACACACACATAACCATACCCATACCCATACCCATACCCATACCCATACCCATACCCATACCCATACCATGCCATACATTTGTTCTGTATCATCATACATACATACATACATACATACATATTATGTATACAGTATAATCAAACATACCAATGCAGACCATATGCATTACATTACATGCATAAATCAATCACACAGAGCATACCATACATAAAAACAATCATACATGCCACCAATCAATACATGCATACAGACCAGACCATTATACATACATAAATTAATCAATCGATGACACATGCGCATACATGCCAATTACAGAGACAGAGAGAGAGAGAGAGAGAGAGAGAGAGAGCCATTGTTGCGTCTCCTCTCTCTGTCTGCCTGTGCCTGTCTCTCTCTGTCTTCGCTGTTCAGACAGCATTGAATTGCTTGTTTATGACCTGCTATACCCGGTTAGGTCTCATGCCCCCCCTACTTTCCCGCCACGGGAAAACACGGGATTCCCAAGCTTTTGTAGGTAGCGGATTTGGGAGGGGTGAAATGACTGACACGTGGCAATGGTTATCCAGCCTGTCCACTTTCTCCCACCGTTGATGGCCGGTCATCCTTCCATCCCCATCCATCCATGTGTCTGGTGGGTGGGTGGGTGGATGGATGGCCATTCTTTTGCTTTGTGAATGGATGGATGGATGGATGGATGGATGGCCATTCTTTTGCTTTGTGCATGGATGGATGGATGGATGAATGCTCATTCTTCTTTTGCTCTCTGAATGGATGGATGCATTGTATGAACCATGCGTACCATACGTGATTTGCTTTCGCATTCGAGTATGGTAAATACCATACGTTTCTATTCATTATTTATTATAAGGTAAATTGTTATAGAGTAGAGTGATTATAGACTATTGAGCAAGATCAAAAGGGCGATTAGATATTAATCTAGATCACTAATAGCATATGAATATAACCTTAAGATAGAGCTCATAGGCTGTGCTATTCTCTACATTGTCTAAATGATTCAAATACATGAGTTTATGACCCACCAGATGATGGGATGCATGCATACTATTTACATCATGATGCCTTGTTAACTAAAGCTTAAGACTAAGATAGATATAGCATGACTCATTTCATGCATGAGTTCATAACACTCCCACTCATCTCACCATCATTGTTTTAGCTCATCAGCTCTGATAATCTTGTGAGTCCAAGAGAATGAATGTTCAGCCAATGTTTTGTTGCAGGTAAGCTTTTGGTAAAAATATCTGCCAAGTTCTTGCTTGATGTAATAGGTTGAATGTTGATATAATTATCATTGAGCTCACGAGTAAAGAAAAACTTGGGAGAAATATACTTGATTCGATCACCTTTAATGAAGCCCTTCTTGAACTGATTAATGCAAGCATAATTATCTTCATAGATAATTGTTGGTAACGAGGGGTCGATAAAACCGCAAGAACTTTCAATACGCTCGATTAAGCGTTGTAACCATAGGCATTCTCATGTTGCTTCATGTAATGCCAATATCTCACCATGATTTGAAGATGTTGCAACCAATGTTTGCTTTGTCAATCGCCAAGATATTGTTGTGCCACTAACAAGGAAAACATATCTTGTTTGTATCAATTGATCGTGCATAGAACCACTGGTAAAGAAAAGACCCATATATTTAGTGCCTCGTAAATATCGAAAAATCTACTTAATTCTAGTCTAGTGTCGCCTGATAGGATTGTGACTATACTGAGCCAGCAAATTGATAGAGAACGAAATGTTTGGTCGCATACAACATCATCCATGTAAGGATACTATGGTCCCAATGCGGACTCGTTAGAAGATCTTGGTTGAAATGGGTCACGAGAAGAATCCAGAGAGCGCACTACCATAGGAGTTCTAATAGAATGAGCTTGATCCATAGAAAACTGTTTTAATATTTTATGGGTATAAGAGCTCAAACGAACAAGAATTCCATTAGATAGGTGCTCGATTTGAAGGGCCAAGCAGAATGTAGTTAAACCAAGGTCTTTCATTTCAAATTAGCGGCGAAGCATAGCAACAACATCTTCAATAACATTGGATGTTCCAATAATATTGAGATCATCAACATAAATAACAATGATGACAAATTCTCTAAGATTATGCTTGATAAATATGTAAGGACAAATATCATCATTCTTAAATCCATGAGAAAGAAGATATTGAGAGAGATGTTGATACCACATACGACCGGCTTGTTTAAGTCCATAAAGAGGGACTTGCATAACTTGATCGATGGATTGCAAATTTTTCCAAGTTGCATAGAGTTGCAAAGTTCTTCAGGTATCTTCATGTATATGTCTTTATCCAAATCACCATAAAGATAGGTTGTAACCACATTCATGAGACGCATATGAAGACTTCGTTGAACAGTAAAATGAATCAACCAACGAAAACTCGTTGCATCCATAACCGGAGAATATGTATCAATATAATCAATACCAAATCGTTGCATGAAACCTTGAGCAACAAACCTTGCCTTATAACGAATAACTTCTCCTTTATCATTACACTTCCGCACAAAAACCCAACGATAGCCAACGGGTGTATGACCAATAGGTGTCTCTTGAATTTTACCAAAAACTTCTCGTTTGAGAAGACTATTTAGCTCAATCTGAATAACTTCTTTCCACTTATCCTAAAAAGGAGATGCTTTTGTTTCTTGAATAGTTTGAGGATCCGATTTGTTCACGAAGGCAATTGCGACATAGAAAATGAAGATATGATTAACCTCTTGTTGTGTTATTAACTTAGAATTAGCATAATTAGCAATTGGAGACTCTTCACTAATTGTCCTATTTGATACTATAGGAACTTCAATTTCAGCCTCAATTGTTGGTTTTCGCTTTCTTAATTGTTTATCTTTTGCTCCAATAGGCCATCCACGCTTCTTGTGAGATTCTACGACATGTGCCAGTGATTCGCAAATCGAAATTCGAGTAGGCACATTCATAGTAGGATTAATGTCAGAGACCTTCATATTGAAAGTGTCAACAAAAGCATATGGTGCATTGTTGGCAATACTTTGTAGATGTAATATTCGTTGAACTTCTTTCTCCCCCTCTCCAGTATAAGGATTTGGTGGTACTAGTTTATCCTTGGGCCAATTAAACATTACAATTTGATCAATCTTTCCTTTATGTTTCTCTTTTCCAGTTATCTTCCTCTAAAATCGGGAAAGTTGATTCATCAAACTAGCAATCGGCAAAGCAAGTTGTAAATAAATCGCTAGTTGTAAGTTCAAGATAGTGGATGATTGAAGGAGAGTTGAAACCCACATAAATTCCGAGACGACGTCAAGGACCAAGTTTCCTACGATAATGTGAAGAAATAGGAACATAAACTACACAACCAAATTATACTCGTAAATGAAAAACAAAGGGTGGAAAACCTATCATGAGTTGATGGGGAGAGCAAACATGATATGATAACGGTCGTAATCAGAGAAGTTGTGCTGCATGAAGTACTGCATGTCCCCATGTTGAACTAGGCAAATTCGATTTGAGAAGAATCAACCACACAATTACTTGGAATTGTTTAATCAAAGATTCAACCATACCATTTTGAGTGTGAACATGAGTTGAAACTTCAAAATTAATACCGATAGATTCGCAATAGTGAATAAAGGTTGTTGACGTAAACTCAGTAGCGTTGTCCATCCGAATCGACTTAATTGGAAAATCTGGGAATTGAGCGTGCAACTTGATGATAAGGATGAGGAGTCGAGGCAACGCCATGTTGCGAGTAGAAAGAAGTGTGACGTGAGAAAAACGCGATGAAGCATCTTTGACTCCCATGAAGTAATAAAATGGTCCAGAAGGAGGGTGCACTGGTCCATGGATATCACCATGTATACACTCCAAACATTTTGGTGACTCATACGGTTCCTTGTGTAAGGAAGGAAGAAAATTTCTCGTTCCTTGTTTGAAAAGGGAATCCAGCATCAGAAAACAGTTCCCTACACCCCGATGCAGAATGGTGTAGCCGAATGGATGAACCAGATTATCCAAGAGAGGCTGACGACAATGCTCTAGCAAAACAAACTTAAGTTGGAGTTCTAGGCCGAAGCATTGTAGATGGCATTGATCAATTTGTCGCCATCACGCACAATCTAGCTCCAATTGCCACAAGCACTCTGGTTAGGCAAACAACCGACCTAAAGTTGGCTTCGTACATTCGAATGCGAAGCCTTTGCCTTTATTCTGAGGGAGAAAAGGACCAAGCTAGCACCCCATTCACTCAAGTATATATTTCTTGGTTACGGAACCGATGGGGATTTCGGATATAGGCTATGGGATCCGGAAAACCGGAAACTGATCTAGAGCAACGATGTTGTCTTCAATGAAGACTCAATTCTATCTGGCCAGTCCCAACCAAAAATCGGCAAAACAGTCACATTCGATTATTCCAAAAAGAATCGGATGACGAAGAGCCGATTATTCAATTCGAATAAGAAATTAGGTGAAATATCGAAGCCAAATCGACCAACACCCCCCTTGCCGAATCCGAATTGGCTAAAAGATTGACAAGGGACCAATTGACTAAAGTGACCACCAGCCGATCCGAACCAACCAACGCACCAACAACACGGTCAATCACTCCCAAAGAAGAAGATGATCCAACAACAACACATGACAATTGCAAGGCGGATCATCTCAATGGACTCCTTACAATGATAATTCAAAGTGTGTCGATCGGTCAGACAAGTCGACTGAAGAATCCAAAGCAACCATATTGGCGCCAAGGAGATCTGGAGGAGTCCGAAGGCTGATAGAGTTCTATCAACTGGGCCTAGACTATGTCAACTACACAGATGCAGGCGAACCAAGCTCCTATGAGGAAGCACTCGCCACACCAAACGCTAACACATGGCTACAAGCCATGAGATTCGAGATGGACTCAAGTAGAGAAAATGACACAATTCGAGATGAACTCAATTAGATGAACTACTAGCCGGAAGGAAGCCACTACCCTGCAAGTGGGTCTACCGATACAAATATGTATCTAGTTCGGACAGACCCAAGTACAAAGCTCGGCTCATTGCCAAAGGATTCAAACAAGAATATGGTGTCGACTACAACGAGATATTCTCATTGGTGGTCAAGATGACAACCCTTCTGCTCCTACTCGAAGTCGTGGTGATAGAGAACCTAGAGCTCGAGCAGTTGGACGTCAACACAACATTCCTCCACAAAGACCTTGAAGAAGACATATGCATGTCTCAACCGACAAGCTTTACGGTGACAGGGGAGCAAGGTCACCTCGTTTGTAGGCTAAAGAAGAGCCTTTATGGCCTAAAGTAAGCGTCAAGAATGTGGTATCAAAAATTCGATACCTACATTTTGGCAGCTTGGATATAGCCGGTCGGACTCCGACCCATGCATGTACATCTGACAACTGTCCGATGAGTCCCGAATCTATCTGATCCTTTACGTCGACAACATGCTCATCGTCGGCAGTGATAGAGTAGAGATCAGAAAGCTAAAGTGGAGCCTTCATGAGAAATTCTCAATGAAGGAACTCGGAGAAGCCCAACACATTCTGGGCATGCGAATAGAATGAAATCAGACCAAGAAGACCCTCCAACACACCCAATCTGACTACATCCGAAAGGTGCAGAGGCGCTTCAATACGGAGAACACAAAGCTGGCACCGACACTACTTCTGACATCGCATTGACTATCGGATAGAGACTCTCCATCCACAAAAGAGGAGAGAGAGCTCATGAACCGAATTCCCTATGCATCGACCGTAGGAAGTCTCATGTACGTAATGGTAGCAACTCGACCAGACCTTGCTTACACCATAGGTGTCTACAACCACTACATGTCCAATCTTGGACAGAAGTACTGGGGAGCTGTGAAGACCATATTCCGGTACCTTCGAGGCGCCGTAGATTTGTAGCTGACTTTCGGATTAGACAATCCATTCGAAGTCGAAGGCTTCACAGCTTCCGATTATGTCGACAACCTCGACAATCAGAAATCCACATCAGGTTATGTCTTCACCTACGGAGGCGACGCCATATCGTGGAGTTCAAAATTGCAAGATTGCACGGTACTCTTGACAACCAAAGCCGAGTACATAGCTGCATTGGATGCAACCAAGGAAGCCATTTTGTTACACCGACTTTCGGCCGACTTTTTAGCCAAGAGCCAAATTGACCATATGGCACCGACCCTACATTGTGACTCTCAAAGCACAATACACCTCATACAGAATCCGATATAACATGCTAAGACAAAGCATATTGAGATGAGGTACCACCATATCTGGGAGCTCATCACCGACAATAAGATTGACATTCGGAAAGTGGATACCAAGGTGAACATCACCAACAGTCATAAGAAGCAACTCCCAGATCAATGCTTCGACATGCTAAGACAACAAATGTGACTACATCAAGCAAATGAGCGAAACGGAGCCGAATATGAAGGAGCAGAAGGTAAGTCGAAAAATGGCACAACCAAACAAGCCAAATCGGCAAAGTTGAAGGAACCAAACAACCAAAAGGCTGAAGATGAAGTTGAACTCGAGGAAGCCGAAAGGATGAAGGAAGATCAAAGGACGAAGGGTGAAGGAAGTCGGAAGCCGATCAAAGATCTGGAAGGAGACATGAGGACTAGCCAACAACAAAGAAATCCGAAGGCCAAATGACACAAAGCCGACTCCACCTCTACCGATTCGGCTACTAGCGGATCGGCTTGTAACATACAAATAAATAACTTAAATTTAAGATGTAATTAAGCTTATGGGGGAGCTAATTGTTAAGGACTAAAGCCATCAGTGTGGAAACATCAACAACACTTTGATATGAAGATCGCCGAGTACACAAGTCGAAGGCAAAATCAAAGAACAGAATGAGAGAGAGACAAAGAGGCACACAATGTAATGGTATTATTCAAAATCAACAACCACAACAAACTAGGTTACAAAGCCCCTTAAATACTAACTAGGCTAGGGCCAACTGCCCGTTGAACTATATTACAGAATTGTCCTAATTCTAGTTTGTCCAAGAGATAATGTGAATACGGCCATTATAGACCAGAATTCAACACTCCCCCATAATGGGCGTATATAATGAAAATCTATAATATAAAAAGCAAATGGTCAATACAAATTTGTACAAGCTTGTCAAACAAATCATATTTCTGTTCGAGTTCGCAAACTCCGAAAAGCAAAAGACCGAATTGGTCGGGGTCGAAGAAATTGGGACTGAACCTCGAACTATCGATGATGATTGTTCAAAACCATCCTGAGTGTCTGAATCAATTAGACCGATTCTTCATTACGCCCATCTGGTGCCGAAGGGATGCAAATCGATCCGCAGAAACACACTTGGTCATCCCGTCTGTGACATTATCTATTGTAGGTATCTTCTTGAGGCCAAATTTCCCTGAAATGACGCAGTCCCGAACAAAGTGATATCTCACGTTCTCGCTGTGTACTTTGTACACTACGTAAAAGATGTGTGGAGTACCCGATTGACTAAGTATAAAGAAATAGGAAAAAATACTACAATAATTATGTTACATGCATAGGGCAAGATTTGAACCTTGTACCTCCATGTTAACAATTTCAAGCCTTACCATTATACTAGCATATTATGAGTTTTAAAGCTATACTAAACTTCATCCCATGTAAATATTCTAGATAAGCATGATAGAAAAAGTTATTCATGCATACACACTCGAGTTAAATGAAAAGATGTGATAGAAAGCTAATCATGCACATGTAGTGTGCATGAAAACTAAAGTTAGAAAAGGCATGATGCTTGCATGTGGTAAACTTAGACTCTTCCATCACTATATAAGGAAGAGAGAAATATGTACATATTTTTGTTGATTTTTTTATAAGGGTTGATTAATATATTATATTCGTGGGATTCATGAATTTGCCATTTATTTCTCTCTTGCAATCTAAATTCATATTCTTTCCTAAACATTAATTAATACACTATAGTCGTGGGATTCACAAGTTTCATATCTTTCTTTCTTATAATCTATTCATATTCATAACCAGACTTGTCTAAAATTCTTTCTCCTCCTAGTCCAAAAACCCCAGCGGTTCCCACCTAACTCACGCAAGCGATTTAGCGCCGAAAAGCACGACACAATTTGGTGAACTCGACGTGAAAACGGGTGGCAAGGAGATGGAAAATCAACAAGAGGCTAACAATATGATGACAATGTTCGAGCGGATGCTACAAGAACAACACGTGATGTTGGAGATTGCGACATCAGTAGAGTGGCTCATGCAACGGAACGAGCAATTCAACGGGAAGGATGTGTCACATTGTCGTAGTGTATTTTGTACACTACATGAAAAACTTATAAAGTAACGTTTTAGTAAATATGAAGAAATAGAAGAAAATGTCAAAATAAATAATACATGCATAGGGCAAGATTCAAACCTTGCACCTCCATGTTAATAATGTGAAACCTTACCATTACACTAGCATTTTATTAGTGTTAAAAAGTAGATGTCCCACATAGAAAGGTAAGTTCACCTACAATAAACTTTAGTTAAAAGAAAAAGCTACGCATGCACATCTAGCGTGCATGAATGCTATAGTCGATAAAAAAGGCACAAGTTAGAAAAAGCATGATCATTTTAGATAAAGCATATAGTTTATCTATAGGAAAAGCATGGAGTCTATAGTTAGAGAAGAAAAAGCATGGATTGCTAAAGACTCCCTCATCACTACATAAGGATGGGGAGCACAATGTAAGGGGTGTGTAAAAAAATATTTGGAAACTGGATATGTTTTTAAAAAACATCAATTAATAAACTATACTCGTGGGATTCACGAGGATTCTATATCATTCTCTTTCAACCCAAATTTATATTCTTATATTCATATTGATTAATCTAATATAATACACTCATGGGATTCACGAGTTTGCTATAACTCTTTCTTACAACATATTTATATTCTTATTAGCCTTAAAACTCTCCTCTTCCTAGTCCAAAACCCCAACGGTTCCCACCCGACTCACGCAAATGATCCAGCGCTGAAAGGCATGACAACGTTATTTCTGGGCCTACAAGGCGGAGATGCTCCGGTGCGCAATATCGGAAGGATTGCAAGTGACATCCTTCAATCGGGTGGCTACGGATGGGCTTCAAGGGAGTATCCACGGGATACGACAACAAAATCCGACATGGGAAGCGTTTGAATAAGCACTGAAGACCACATTCGCTATCGAGGACTCTTCCAAGGCAACGCGGAGGGGGTTCAAAGATTGGGTGGAAACGTCAGACAAGGGGCTGAAGGTCCTCGATGTGTTTTTGGCATTCCAAAGTCGATTCGGGAGGTTGTCTGCGAGAGATCAAGCTATCCTCGCACCGGACAAAGTGATTATGTTCTTACGAGCCGTGGATGTTCGGGTCCGGGAAGAACTTGGAGTGCTTCTGGAGGACACGACTACTGAGAGTGGCCTCATCAATACATGGGAAAACGTGTGGGACATTGTTGCACGATACACAAAAAGGGGGCAATGGCTTGGTAATGAAGAAAAGAGGATTTCAGAACCGATTCCGAAACCAAGATCCGGATTGGAAGACCATCAACCATGGGCTCAGGAGACTATGACTGAGAAGGGAATCGATGCAACCACGGTGGATCAGTTGTTGAAGGAGATGGAGAATTTGAAAATCGCAGTGGTGAAGAAGTTGGAAGACCGTCCCACAAGTTCCAAGTATATGGACCGTCGGTGCATATGGTGCGATAGCACCAAACATGATCGGAAGGATTACGATGAGCACAAGGAGGCGCTACGACGAGATCTTATCTACTACAAGGGAAATCATATTCATTTGATGGACTCTCGGAAGCCACTCCGACCGAACTTCCGAAAAGGTGGCATGAAGAAGGTCCTAGAGGAGGAGATTGTTTATGGGTGGGGGGTGGAGCCGATCTGGCTCCACCCCCCTCCCAAGGGGGTTCGAGTGTGAGAGGAGAGAGGGAGAGATGAGATGCACAGAGAGAACGAATGAGAGAGAGAGAGAGAGAGAGAGAGAGAGAGAGAGAATCAAGACAGACACAGTTTGTGGGTAACTTCAATATTCCATATTTTCATGCCCCATGAGTGAGGATTTATATAAGATCTTTACAAAAAGCCGAATGGACGTAGGTACACCTACTTACCTCACCTAACACTCACACACTCACACAGTCACATTTCATATTCCACATTATACCTTTCACATTACACTTAACCCTCCCGTATACCTATACTGTTAACACCTGGCACGCCTGTGGGACAGTGCTTTGCACGTCGATCCCACAAAGCCCATGCCAAAAACTTATTGACCAAAAACTTCAACGATCTTCTCTCGACGGTCGGAAATCCCTCGACCGGAACACTTCTCGACGATCGATAACTTCTATTGGAGCTGGCTTGATACGAACCTTCTCGTTCTGTCAGCATAACGCACGATTGGATCATACACCAATCAGCTCGTCCATTGTGATAAAGTCATTAAGGGTTTAAAAAGATTGTGGGTGTATATATATATATATATATGTATTTCTACATTATTGGGAGTTGTAGTGAGTTTTGAGCCATTCAGTTTCCGAACTTCTATGTCGTAGCCTCAATTTTTGAAAATTTAATAGCTACCCTTATGTTTTTTTGGTTTAAACTTTCTTCACTTTGGTTTTTGAAAATTTCCATCGTGGCCTCAAACTTCTGAAATTCTCGGTGATGCCCTTCCCGTTCTCTTCTTCTTTTTAGTTTTCGGTTTCTTCATTCTTTCCTCTTTGCTCTTCTTTCTTCTCATTCTCTTCCATCTTTGTTGCGACAGAAACAATGCTTTGTCTTCTTCTTCTTCCTTCCTTCCTTAGTTTTCTTGGTTCAGTCATCTCCTGCTCCATCCGAGCTGTCTCAATCGAATGTTTGTTTGTCTCCCTATGTAGGTCCTTTCTTCTTCATCATTGTCTTTCTAATGCTCTATCTTCATTTTCCTTCCCTTCGTCTCTTGTTGTGTGTTGTTGTTCTCTGTTTCGTTTGTCTTCGTGTTTTCATCTGCTTACAGCAACCACTGCAGCTTCCATGGCTCCACTTCTTCTTCCTCTTCTTGTTCTTGATTCTTTACTTCTTTTTGGTGGTTGTCAGCCTAACTTTCTGTTCATCAGCCAGCTGGCCAGTTGTCCGTGGCCTGTCTGTCGACTTTCTTTGTTTGATGGCCCCCATCATCTGTTTGGCCGTCGCCTTTCTCGGTAGTAGCCGTCCACGGTCGTCGCTTGGCTCTCGGCTATCTTGGCAGCCGTGCTAGTGCTTGGCCGACTGTCGGGCCGTCTCTCGGCCATATATTGGCTGACACTCGGTCGTTGCTCGGCTTCTTGGCCGCTTTCTCCGCCATGCTTGGGCCGACTCTCTGCTTCTCGGCCATGGCTTCTCGGCCCTCTCACAGCCGTGTCTTGGCCATATCTCGGCCGTCGCTGTCTGCCTTATGTCACTTGGCCAACTCTCGCACAGTTCTCGGCCGTCATTTGGCCGACTCTTGGCCACACTCTTGGCCACGTTTCTCAGCCGTACTCTCGGTTTGTCTCGGCCGTCACGCGGGGTCTCTCGCTTGGCCATCACTCGGTCGGTTCGGCCGCTACTATTCTTTTAGTTGGTCTGGGTTTATTTGTGGCCGTTTCTGTGTCCGGTTGACTGTCGGACGCCGATCATCTTCGTCCGTCGAACCATCTGTAAGGCCAGCCCTATCTGGTCGGCTGTCTCAGTTGGCTTGAACTCTTCTCAGCTGCTTTCCAGGCCATCTCTCAGCCAACACTTCCTCGGTCGGCTCTTGGATTACGTTTCTGTTTTGTTCCCTTTCTCTTTTGCTTCCTCATATTCTTCCAACATGCTCCTAAGTCCATTTTTCTTGGAGCAATAGAGTGGCATAAACACACACAACATAAAGATGAAGACCTAGAGACACATAGGGGAACAAAGAGGGAAAGAGAGACTTCTCCTCAAGGGGGTTAGGCCGTAGGGCGTGCCATGTGTTTATGGGTGGGGGGTGGAGCCGATCTGGCTCCAACCCCCTCCCAAGGGGGTTCGAGTGTGAGAGGAGAGAGGGAGAGATGAGATGCACAGAGAGAACGAATGAGAGAGAGAGAGAGAGAGATAGAGAGAGAGAATCAAGATAGACATAGTTTGTGGGTAACTTCAATATTCCATATTTTCATGCCCCATGAGTGAAGATTTATATAAGATCTTTACAAAAAGCCGAATGGACGTAGGTACACCTACTTACCTCACCTAACACTCACACACTCACACAGTCACATTTCATATTCCACATTATACCTTTCACATTACACTTAACCCTCCCGTATACCTATACGATTAACAGAGATAGCGGTGAAAAGCAATTATGCAACAACCGCGGGAATACGTGTGGGGGAGTCATTTGGAGAAAAGGCATCTTTTTGGCTGGAAGTGCTAAAAATCTCGGAGAAAACCGACCTTGATGAAATCCGGAGCACCGTGGAAGGCATCCAGGAAGCTACGGGATGGGAGTGCCCTTTAGATAAGAATAACATACACGAGTTATGTCAATTGCATGAGGTGTATGTAGATGAGAAACGATGGCGCAAGGATGATGCGGCCAAGCCATCAAAGACATCAGAGAGCTGGAACTAGATGGAAGATCCGGGCAGCCACAAAAGCCATGGAAGATCTATTTGCGGCTTGTTCGGATGTGACGGTGAAGATTGGAGATGTGGAGATTGACCAAAATTTCTTCGTTCATGATGAGGTCTCACATTCTGTGATCCTCGGGCAACCCTTTATCACGGCTTCACGGATGGAGACAAAGGTGCTCGAAAGTGGGGCAACTTTTGCATGAATTCGGAGCCAAACCGGAGGGAAAATTGTCCAATTCCTGACTGTGCCATCGAATCACGAAAGGAACAAGAGAGAGCTCTTGTCCCAAACAAAAATGGATTTTTAAAACGAACTATTGCGGAGTGGGGAAGTGATGGTCCGAGAAGCCTTAATACCCCACACAGGAAGAAAACTCTTGGAGCAAAACAAGTACGAATCGGTCCGGATGGGGCATCTACATACACAGCCATGACCGGAGTAATGAAGAAAGAATTTTGAAAGGTGCAAGATGAGTTACGGTCTGCATCAATCATAAAAGAAGACGAAGAAATCGTGGGAGTAGTCGAAGAAGTGTTCTATGGGAGCATGTTGCTTGCAACGGCTTGAAGAGCTTGCGGAAAAAAATAGCCAGGGAGACTGGGTAGTCCTGGTGGAATCGATCGAGATGTACGAGATCATTGTAAAAATGGGGCCGGATGCGCTCCGCAAAGAAGAAGCAATGGTATGTACAAACTATAAGACCGTGGAAAAGAAGGTGAAACCGTCCGCGGGACCACTACCTGCCATATGCGAACAAAAGAGGAAAGAAGTCTCGAGAAATCCAACACTTCGGAAGTCTGTGGATATCGGACATGCCTTCATGAATGATACCCAGAAGAAACTTCGAATCAGTGGAGGTGGGTTCCTCTTACAGAACGAAGAAGAACGATTTCGTGAGATGTTGGAGCAACATGGAAAAGCATTTGCATTCACGTTAAGAGAGATAGGGTGCATTGATCTGAAGATAGTAGAACCGATGGTGAGCTTGTCGATTGATCATATGTCATGGAACCTAAAGCTGATTCCGGTGCCACGGGCGCATATTCTGAAAATCATTGACTTGCTCAAGGAGAAGGTGGCGATGGGGATTCTAGAGCCGTCGAACGCTCCATACTCAAATCGGTGGTTTACGGTTCCTAAGAAGAATGGGTCACTCCGATTCATTCAAGATTTGCAACCGTGAACAAGGTCACGATCCGGAACTCCGGAGTCGGTCCGATAGTGGACGAATTTGTGGAAGCGTTTGCCGGACGCGCGATATACTCCATCGGAGACCTATACTCTGGGTATGACCAATTCCAACTAGTTGTGGAGAGCCGAGATATCATTACAATGCGAACACTGATAGGATTAGTCCGGATGTGCACGCTACCACAAGGAGCGACAAACTCGGTCGCACATATGATGAATGCAATGAACAAGGTGCTCCGAGACTGCATTCCGAAGATAACAATGTCGTTCCTAGATGACATTCCGATGAAAGGATGTGCGGTGGAAGAAAAAGATGAGACTATGGATGATCGAGGATGCTGAAAGTTCGTAGTTGAACATATTCACGACTGTGAGAAAGTGCTACGAAAGTTAGAAGATGTGCACCTAACACTCTCCGGAGAGAAATCGGCATTCAGACATCTATGTGGGCCCTACGGCCGAAGACCATCACCAGTCAAGATCGATGTGATTCAAGCTATGAAAGAAATATGCGAGTCACAATCTGAAGTTCGTAGATTCTTTGGTGCATGTGCATTTTATCACATATGGATTCCGCACTATGCACACCCACTTCTATCACTTGTTGTGGATGTCAAGATTCGAACTCTTGACATGACCAAGTTATAATCGAGTGTTATGTGTTAACCACACATCTAACATATAATCATATATATACTTCCTCATTGTAGGTTTTAGCTAGCATCATGTGCATAATTTCTCCCTTGTATTATTAACACTTGGCACATGCATGCGTACCTATTGCCTACATGCTCTATTGTATCACATGCGTGCAATAGGTATGCATGCCACTTAGTATAAATAGTTGAGTTCACCTTGAAGGAATTCAAGGTGAACAACGCTAGTCATGGACATATCAATCTAGTATTCCCATTTCGCCCATCCTCTCTCCTTGATCTTCATCTCTATCTTTATGCTCTTGTGTCATTCCACGTCTTAAGTTCCTCGCGTCATCGCTCTGTCATAGCCTCATCATCCATGCTCCGTCTTAGTCCGCGCTTGGTGTCTCCGTGACAGTGGAAGGGTAAGAAGTTCGAATGGAGGCCGGAACATACCAAAGCCATGAAGAAGCTCAAGAAAACACTATGGAGGGCAGAAGCAGTTAAGAAATTGAACTATGACCGACCGATCATAGTAACGGTTGATACAAGTCCAATCGGGATCGGATGGGTCATCAACGAAGTTGACTCGGATGGTTCACGATATCCAATCCGATTCGGAGAAAAAGTTCTCAACAAAAGGCAACATGGATATGCACAAGTTAAAAGAGAATTATGGGGAGTCGTGTCGGCGATAAAATTAGATCGAGATTATTTGATCGGAGCCGAAGTCGTGATCGAAGCGGATTGTCTTCGAATACTCAGGATGATGCGGTGTTGTACGATACCGGATATGGCTATGCTAAGATGGATTGCATATTTTAAGTCGCTTAATCCGGGGGTACGACACATCTCCGGAAAAAACAACACGGTAGCGGATATGCTGTCAAGGGCACGGTTCGGAGACAACATAACTGAATCCGATAATGAAGAAGTTTCCGAAAACTACCTTTAGAGCACATATGCCGGGTGAACGTAATCCGAGAATTTTAGGAAGCCGAATACGAGGGAGAAAGCTTGATGATCGGGAAGGTGCTACAAGAAATCGAGGAATCATCGGACAATATGGAGAAGAGATCCAAGATCTGAAGTAAGAAGCAGCAAGTCCAGAAGTTATTCTTGAACAATGGATTAATCTGGAGGGAGTTGAAAAGACCAGATGACATACCACTACGGGTAGTTAGAACAAAAGAGCAACGAAATCGGATAATGTCTGAATTTCACAAATCCGATTGGGATGGACATCAGGGAACATGGGAAAAATTTGCGGAGATCAAGCAAAAATATTGGTAGAAGAATATGTACAAAGATGTAGCGGAGTTCACGGGAAGCTGCGAGAAATGCCAAATCTACTCTGGAGTTCGACACCGAGATGAATTACATCCGACATTCTCACCGACAATCAATTTCAAATGGATGGTCGACATTGTGGCCATGCCAACCAGGATCGGACAAAAGAAGTACTTGGTATTAGCTCGGGAAGATCTGACGAACCAAGTAGAAGGTCAAGCGCTATGGAGGAAGACATGTTCTGCAGTATGCCAACTTCTCTTGGAAGAAGTGTTCTGCAGGTACGGGTGTGTAAGACAAGTGATTGCGGATCGGGGAGAACTTGACTATGATAAAGCTAGGGAATTCTTCGCCAAATATGGAGTATGGTTAACACTAACCATGACATACAATCCGGAAGCCAACACGAAGTTCGAACGAGGATATAGTCCAATCATTAAAGCACTTGCAAAAGCATGCGACGGAAGGGTGAAGAATTGACCGCAAATGCTTCTGTATGCACTATGGGCAGATCGCACAATGCATAGTTCCGTGACCGACTATATGCCAATGGAACTTATGACCGGCCAAGCACCGGTAATGCCGGCGGAAACCGCAATTGCGACATGGACAGTGCTGCCGTGGAAGGAAGAGATGAGCCGGGAAGAACTACTAGTAGTACGGATACGACAACTAGAGAGAAGACCGGAAGACATAGTGGAAGCAATACACAGACAACAAGAAGCGCGGTTCCGGAACAAAAGGCTATTCGACACAAATCACCGCCTACGACCACGGAAGATTGAAGAAGGAGATTGGGTGATAGTCTATGACAGTAGTTTGGATCATCAACATACAACGATCCGAAAATTCGTTAGAAGGTGGTTCAGACCATATGAAGTTCAGAAAGTTTTCGACAACGGAACCTATCAACTAAGTGAGTTCACTGGAATGGTACTACGGGTGTCTAAAGCGGGGAAACGAGTGAAGATTTTCAAGAAGCGAATTGACGACGAACCCTGCTTGACCTTAGACAAGACCGTCAATAGGAGCAATCAGACAAAGATCACGGTGGTGTAGAAAGCGATGAAAGTGAGTTGGATTTAATAATCGACATAGGGGAACAAACAAAGGGTGCTTTGGATGAAGAAGGGTAACATGCAAGTACCGAAAACATTGGCACATACTGGGGGATGTACAAGTTCGGAGGGGGTGAGTGTTGTAGTGTACTTTGTACACTACGTAAAATATGTGTGGAGTACCCGATTGACTAAGTATAAAGAAATAGGAGAAAATACTACAATAAATATGTTACATGCATAGGGCAAGGTTTGAACCTTGTACCTCATTGTTAATTATTTCAAGCCTTACCATTGTACTAGCACATTATAAGTTTTAAAGTTATACTAAAATTCCATATAAATATTTTAGATAAGCATGATAGAAAAAGTTTTCATGTAGTGTGCATGAAAACTAAAGTTAGAAAAGGCATGATGCTTGCATGTGGTAAACCTAGACTCTTCCATCACTATATAAGGAAGAGAGAAAGATGTATCTTGTTGTTGATTTTTTTATAAGGGTTGATTAATATATTATATTCGTGGTATTCATGAATTTGCCATCTATTTCTCTCTTGCAATCTAAATTCATATTCTTTCCTAAACATTAATTAATACACTATAGTCGTGGGATTCACAAGTTTCATATCTTTCTTTCTTATAATCTATTCATATTCATAACTAAACTCGTCTCAAATTCTTTCTCCTCCTATTCCAAAAACCCCAGCGGTTCCCACCCTAAACCCTAAACGATTTGGCACCGAAAGGCACGACAACATCGATGTGCTTCGAAGTGTTGTGATGAACTGGGTTTTTCGATAGAGCGACAACACCCTGACTGTCGTTGTAGACCACTGGAGCCGAGTTGGAGTCAACTTGTCAAAATGTGTGCGCCAGTCGACCGAACCATAAAGCCTCTTTCGCCACATCGGACGCGATTGTGTATTCGACCTTGGTTGTTGATGTGGTAGTGCACTCCTAATGTTTCGATTTCCACGAAATTGCTCCATTGCCGTATTTTAAGCAATATCCGGTTGTTGATTTTCGACTGTCCCCACAGCCAGCACAATTCGAGTTGGTGTATTCGACTACACCTGAAGTTTCATTTGGGCCGAATAGGATGCCATAGTCTTTTGTGCCCACTAGATATCTGAACACATGCTTTATTGTGTTCCAATGTGATCGACCAAGGTTGTGCATGAATTTGGTGACTACTCCGATGGCATGAGCAATGTCAGGACGTGTCGCAACCATTGCGTACATCAAGGAGCCGACTGTCGGTGAATACGGTACCAACTTCATAATTTCGGTGAATGCGGACCGGATGTCGGACACTCTCATTTAGAGAGCCGAAGGTTAATGGGGAGCAGGGTCGAAGCAGGTTTGGTCCATTACATGTTGAAGCGCTCTAAGACACATATGATGTAGTCATCTTGAGACAAGAATAATTGTCGTTGATTCTGGAGCCGACTAATCTTCATATCGAGAATGTGTCGAGCAAGACCTAAGTCCTTCATTGCAAACTTCAACCACAGTTGCCAAACAAGATCGAAAAGCTCTCCAGCATGACCTCATCGCTTTTAGAGAAGCTGACCAATTGGATAAAGTCATTGAACTTCTTGTACCACTACCTTGGTGCCTGCTTGAGACCATAGAGACTCTTCTTGAGTCGGCAGACTAGATGTTCCTGGCCAGATACTACAAAGCCTTTTGGCTGCTCCATATAAATTTCCTCCTCTAGGTCACCATGTAAGAATGCCATTTTTACATCTAGCTGAATCAACTACAAATCTTTGGTTGCCACTACGTTGAGCATAAATCGAAGGGTTGTCATTTTCACCATTGGTGAAAAGATCTCGTCGAAATCGACGTTATATTCTTGTCGAAAACCCTTCATGATTAACCTGGCCTTGTACTTTGGGGCGGCTGAATCAGACGTCTCTTTGATTCGATAGACCCATTTGCATGGAAGAGCACGTCGATTCTTTGGCAATTCAACCAAGTACCAAGTCTTGTTTGCCCGAATGGAGTTCATTTCTGACTCCATCGCCAAATGCAGCGTGGCCGAATCGGTTGATGCCAATGTTGAGGAGTGAATCCGTCAATGCGGAAACATCAACAACACTTTGATATGAAGTTCACCGAGTACACAAGTCGAAGGCAAAATCAGAGAACAGAATGAGAAAGAGAGAGAGAGAGAGAGAGAGAGAGAGAGAGAGAGAGAGAAAGAGGCACACACTATAACCGTTTATTCAGAATATTTACAATGGAGGCAACGACTCTCTCACAAAATAGCAACAACAACAAACTAGGTTGCAAAGCCCATTATATACTAATTGGGCTAGAGCAATTGCCTTTTGACATATTTACAGAATTGTCCTAAATCTAGTTTGTCCAAGATACAATGTGAATACGGCCATTATAGACCAGTATTCGACACTCCCCCGTAATGGGCGTATACAACGGAAATTTGTAATAAAGGAAGCAAGTAGACAATACATATTTTTACAAGGTTGTCAAACAAACCAGATTTCTATTCGAGTCGGCAAACTCCAAAAAAACAAGAGGCCGAATTGGTCGGGGTCGGAGGAGTTGAGACCAAACCGCGAACTGTTGATGATGATTGTTCGAAACCATCCCGAGTGTCCGACTCAATCAGACTGATTCTTCATTACGCCCATTAAATGCCGAAGAGATGGAAATCGATCCGCCGTAAGACACTTGGTCATCCCGTCTGTGACATTATCGGATGTAGGTATCTTCTCAAGGCCGATTTTCCTTGAAATGACGTAGTCCTGAACAAAGTGATATCTAACATCGATATGCTTGGAGGTGTTGTGATGAACATGATTTTTCGAAAGAGCAACAACACCCTAATTGTCATTGTAGATCACTGGAGTTGAGTCAGAGTTGAATTGTTGAAACATGTGCACTAGCCGACGAAGCCATAAAATCTGTTTCGCCGCATCAAACGCGGCTACGTATTCGGCCTTGGTTATTGATGTGGTAGTGCACCAGAAGTTTTGTTTCCACGAAATTGCTCCATTGCCGAATTTGAAGTAGTATCCGGTTGTTGATTTTCAGTTGTCCACACAACCAACGAAATCTGAGTCGGTGTAACCGACTAGACCTGAATTTTTGTTCAGACCAAAGAGGATCCCAAGGTCTTGTGTGCCCACCAGGTATCTGAATACATGCGACACTACATTCCAATGCGATCGGCCTGGGTTGTGCATGAATCTGCTGACGACTCCTATGACATGAGCAATATTAGGCCATGTCGCGACCATCGCATATATCAAGGAGCCGACTGCTAGTGAATATGGTACTAACTTCATGGCTTTATTTGCCCACTACTCCAATATTTCTTGGGGATAAATACCGATATAATGGATCTTTGGCATGATAGATTAGGTCATCCTGGCCATACAATGATTAGCAGAATGATCAATAATGTTCAAGATCGACCTTTAAAGTTGAAATACTTGAATCAAGTTAAAACTCATTTTTGTTGTTATAGGTTTTAGGGTTAGGGTTAATATTTATGATAATGAGGACGATTGATGATGATGATAGACATGGGGTAACAATGAAGATGATGAATGTTATGATGGTGAGAGAGATCATGAAGATGTTGACAAGCATTGAGGGGTGGGGGGTGGTGCCTAAAGTGGCTACACCCCCCTCCCAAGGGGTTCAACGTGAGAGAAAGAAAGATATATTAACGTCTTCTAAGGCCAAATTTGGTCCATGAGACAAATGGTTTGTACAACAAAAAATGGGATATTTACCCATTCATCGAGAGTAATAAATAAATAAAAATAAGATAAAATAGAGTTTAAGCTAAATACTTCTAGTAAAATAATAAACATGTTCTATATAAAAATCATGTTCTACAATGAAAATGTTATACTAGGCCTAATTTCATTTCCACCCAAGTCTCTCGAAGAGAAGCGGGAGGTCAAAGGGTTGTGATGTGGGTGTGGCCCGTGATGTCAATGTAAAAGGTACCCCAACCATAGCTTCTAGTCAACGTAGCTCACGTTCTCTTATCTTCTTAATCTTTTCTACTCCACGCTGACTTGTTTTGAAGCCCAACATCTGAGGGCGTTTAATTGTTCTTTGCATTTTTGCTTCCTCAAGAGAGAGGCCGAGCGGCGTAAGTGTATCCACATACATCGTATCCCCTTGTTCTTGAAAATTTACACTAGTTACATGTTGATGAATAGTAAAAGGGTTATGGTTAACACTTTGTAATTTCTTCTCCCTATGTTGTTTTAGCTCTAAAATATACCTACCTAGTCTCTTTACACTCGGGGTATCTAATAGTTTGGAGAGGGTGGGAGAGGTTCCTAATATGTCTTGGTATTCCGCCCGTATCTTAGCATAAGTTGGGCACTTGCATGTGAAGTGATGCTCATCCTCTATCTCTATGTGGCATAACCTACATAGCCTTTCCTCTCTAGGGACTCTATTAGCCCGACCATTCTCAATCTCAAGTTGGTGAGATGATATCCTAAGTTTTCCAATGGCCACCCTTAGTGCATTTGATAAGAATGTATCTAGATATCTTGGTCGTGTAATAAAACCTAACTTAGAGAAGTGCAAGAAGTGTTTCTTATAGTACAAAATTTTAGATGGGAGTGGCTCTCATGGGATGATCCATTTATATCGAGTGTAAATTTGCCATATTTCTTGGCGTATCACTTTATTACTATCTTCATGAGAGAGAGTTTGATCAGTCCCATCGTTGTACTTAAGGGGGGGTAGGTTATTAATATCTATGCCATTTGCAAGTAACCAACTCACCACAGTGCTATACCAAAAGCTAGTGTCTCTAGATGCATGTAGGGATCGAGATGCCTCAAAGGCTCAACGAGATATCCTATCTTGTGGTTGGTTATGTATCCGATGGATAAAAACTACCACTTGAAAGAGTGCTTCTACTAACATCGGGGATACACTGAACTCTGCTCTAATAATGTCATGTGGTACTGTCGATTTGCTTCGGAGTTGACATGATAACATCCTCACCAAAGGTCTCTCTAATTGCGTCCACATGAAAGATGGTAGACCCAGAGCCCATACTACTGATGCATACTTGAGGGAAGGGGTCACAATGAGTCGAACAACCATCCCTTGGTCCGTGGCTCTTGAAAGTATGCTTGGTGGCATTGTCTCTCTAAGAGTGAGAGGGATGCATACCCTCTCGTTAGCCTATATTTGGCTACATGGGTCATCGAGAATTTACCTGAGCGAGCACTAAAAGTGACTCCCAAGTATACATATGATCCAACTACCTCAACTAATTTATGAGAGAGGGTTAAGTGACATTTACTCCTAACTCAGGACGATGTATGAAAGATAAGGACTTTAGTTTTCGCTAGATTCACTACTAGTCCTCATTCTGTACAAAAGTCATCTAGGGCATTAAGATGCTTTTGTAGGTCGTGTTCTGACTCCGAGAGCAAGCCAATGTCGTCTGTGTAAAGTAAGAGGCTAACTTGCGTATCCCCAATAGCTACTCCCTTGCCTCCCTTATGAGCAAGAAATTCCGTGATCTCATCAATGTAGATCCCAAAAGAGTCGGTGATAGGGAGCAACCCTGTTTCACACCAATGGTGCTAGTGAAACAGTCGGATAGGCCACCTGGCATCTTACACACCCAGAGACTTGCTCATATAGGGCATAAATGGCCCAGATCATATCATTTGGTATCTCCAAGCTCTTAAGTCTACCAAAAAACCTCTCCCTAGGAACTGTGTCAAAGGCTTTACAGAAGTCCACAAACAAACAATATAGTTTCTTCTTACGAGCCTTCATCTGGTCAATTAAGCACCTAAGTGTGAATATATGGTCAATGGTGGAGAATGCTTGTCTAAAGCCAACCTGATTAGGTGCTCGAAGACTTAATGTTTCCATATAATCGTTGAGCTCCACTTCCATTACTGCACCATATAGGTTAGCGAGTGTATGGCCTATCATAATGGTCCTATATGTATTTGGGTCCATTGGGTCCGCTTCTTTATGTATAGGGGCCACTGTGTTCATGGCCCATTGTGGTGGAAAACCCTAAGTCACACGTCCGTCTCGGTAAAAAGCACGGTGCCCCTCTTTACGAACTTGTATGAGTTGCGACATACAAGTTTTACGTTGCTCAATTTGCATCGTGGTCAAGTCTTCATCGAGGTAGATAGGGTCCCCACCCAATACTTGAAGAATTGGTCTCTTTTTAGAAAAGGTGATTCTAGATTCTGAGTCCTTAACTTGAAGGACTAAAGCTCTTTTCCTAGTGGTGTCACATCCTACCCTTCATGTTTTAGTGATCGGTAAGGCTTCGTACCCCAACATCTTCCCTAATGTTTGTGCATCTTCGTCGGGAGATGCCCCTTCCTTGAGCCCAGTAACTCTTACGTTTAGGCGTCGAGCTTGACGCATTTTTTCCTCCTCAAGGGTGGTGTTTACAATATTTTCATCCTTTAGTTCCTTTTTAATATTACGTTTTACTACATCAACCCACCCAATTTTTGCTAATTCCAAATCGCTTTTAACCTCTTCCTTAACCTTTTTTATCTCGTCCTTAATATCCTCTAGGGAAGATATTTCACCATCCTCCATAGATGTCTCAAGGTCCTTAACTTGTTTTGGAAGGTTTGCATTATCTACTTTAAGTTTCGTTATTTCAGCAATAAGTTGTTCTTTTTCTTCATTATCCTTTTGTTTTTCGGCTTCAATCTCTTTCGCCCATTTTTCTATTTTAATTAAACGGTTAAGGACGTCTAAAAATTCATCCTTACTTATACTTTCTTCGTGTGTTCCCTTATGATTTCGTCTAGAAGTCATGTTGTAATTCAAAAGATAAAAGAAAGAAAAGACAAAAAGGACAGAAAAACATAGCCGAGCATCGACGTCTTGCGCGCTAGGTTCACAAGAGATTTCTAACCTGGTCCTTTCATTTAAATGATTCTTCTCCTTGTTTTGTTGCTGCTGAAATCCCATTGAACTTTGATACCACTTGTTGATATTGACAGTGTCTTGGTCGGTTGATGTATGATGAGATGTAGGCTGACTGATGTGGAAGTGTGTATCGATCTTGTTTGTGGAGTTAGCAAGAAAGTAACAATGGAGGTATAGTGCACTATTCTTGTATATGTTAAGATATACACAGAGAGAAAGACAAGAAGACAGTTACATAGTGTTAGCTCAAGAGACTATCTTACATTACCACCCAACTGTTTTACAATACACAATCTCTCACATATATAGTTAGGGTAACTTAGCTCTAATTGTGAGAGCATGTTCACAGTAGGGCAGAAATGGGTAGCATGGGACTTTTAGCCCAACAGTTGATACCTCCAACGTATACAACCATTAACCATGCAGAATACATTAATCCTTTCTCATCTCTTCTTAAAAACCCCTTGCTTTCGAAAGACTACATTTGTATCACCCTCGATAGCACCATATTCTCCTTTTAGTGTACGCACTAAGGTAAGCCAGATCTCCTTGACTACATCCACAACATTCCATTGAATTTGTTGAAATATCCTTCGACATCTACTAGTTCACAAAACCGATACGGTTATTGAACTAATCGTCTCCCAAACCACCCCATTCTGTACTGAATTAATAGGCATACATGGCAAGACTTCCTCAACATATCGACCTCTTGTATATAATGCAAAGTTAACCGTTTCTTTTTCATAATCTTGTACCTCACCCTTAATATTAACCCATATCATTGCCCCCCATTTATATACTCTAGAACCATAGACCTCATGCAAGAGACATAAAAGCCTTTTCCAAACTAATTTAGCATCCATACATGACCAGAATAGGTGATGAAGAAAATCCATCTCTAATCCACAAGAATAAGACATCTTATCTACATCTCTAATCCTCATTGCTTGTGCTCAAATCATAATGCTCTTTACAGATAAACGTGATGACATGGACAAAATGGACGCACCAAATTTTAGTTGATCCGGCTTTATGTTGTGCTTGTCCCCCAACACTTCCCTTCAAGCTCAATTTGAGGTTCCTCCTGTTTGCTTCAGCTCCTCCTGCTAGCTCGCATCCTTGCTCGCGCTCCTCGACCTGTGTGGTTGGCTTGTCTGCTCCTTTGGCCCGCGTCAGCCTTCATCACACCCTTTTTGAAACAGGTGATAAATCGTGTTCTCTTTTTTACTTTTGGGGAGATGTTAACAAATGACTCATTTTAGCACAATTTTACGATGGTATGACACATGCATACATGGTTTCTTAAAACATACCAAAATTCTCAACTAATTATTTTCATGACAAGAAAGTCAATACTTTCATATTCCACCTCTCATGTTCTTTTATCCAATTTGGAGATAAGGAATGGAATTCCATGTAAGCTTAACTGTATTAACCCCGATTTTACAAATTATGAAAATGGTACCCCATTGAACAAATTTTACAATGCGTAATTTATGTCTATTTATATAGAATGTGCCTCTTAGTATTAAATGCAATCCACTCTGTTATTGATTTGTCTCAAAATGTAGACCACTGTTCTCAACTTGTTGTCATGCTAAGAACTTTTTTTAAGAAACAACCTATTGTAACTTTGTTTCAGACCAAGATGCATTACCATGGAAGTAGGGACCATTGGCAGTCCACATATTTGGTTTTTTATTTGCATTTTTAAATTATGTTTGGAGTTTGTGGTTACATGGAAAGATTGAATAATTCCCATAAAATGAGAATTTCTTAGCAGAAAAACGTGGTGAAAACTACAGAAAATGGAGGTCTAACTACATAGAAAGCTAGGGGAAATTTTGTATATTTTTAAATTTGATGCAAACCCAACACTTACAACAAGAATCCATTGCATTGCATCAGATACTAGATGTATAGAGTATAATCCGATGCAATGCATTGTGGTTCTAAGTCATGCTTCTTGTTTGTCTTTGTGTTGTTGTCATAGACAGGATGCCACATGGAATGGTGGGGGTTGAACCCATGACCTTCTGGTCTTATTGGCAACCTTACCAATTGAGCTACATCTATCGATGCATTATTGTATTGTGTAAGACTCAACTTATTTCATTATAGATTGATCACTAGAACTTTCAAGAACCTTCTAGAGAATGCATCTTCATGCACTCTCTAGAAGTTTCCATGCACTCTCTAGAAGAAGTCTTCTAGCTTTCATGCATATACCTCCACACTCTTGTATAAATATTGGGGTGCACCTTGATTACAATCAAGGTGAACAACACCAGTTACGAAAGCATATATAGTTCTTGTTTATTTTTCTATCCTCTCTCTTGTTTGTTCTATTGTCTATGCTCTCTCTCCCGTTATCTCTTAATATTGAGCCTTGTCTACTTGTCCTTGACAATCTTGTGATCTTGCTTATGCTCTCGCTCTCTCTTAGTACTTAGCCTCATTCCACCCGTTCGTGAAAGTTTGTTCACCTTCTCAATTTCTAAGCCTCAACATGTCGGACCTTATCGAGAAAATAAATCACCTCATGGAAGCCATGGATCAACTTCAACTTGAGAATGACAACCTTCGAGAATCGTTACGGAAGCTTCAAGTTGGAACACCGATGGAACTCGAAGAAAAAAACAACTCTCCTCCTACATCAACAAATGTTCTACCTATAGAGCCTGGTTCCTCGTTTAGGCTTTCTCCGACTCCTTCCCATCACACTACAAGTATGGAGCCCAATATTAGTTTACCTGACAAGTTCGATGGCACGAGGAAGCACTTCCGAGGGTTCATAAATCAGATCAAGCTTATTATCCAACTACAGCCTCAACGGTATGCAGATGATTTTCGTCAAGGGTGCTTCACGAGTGTCACGATGATCCACTTGTTGGTCATTTTGGCATTGCGAAAACCTTGATGTTGATATCTCGGGGATATTGGTGGCCACAACCATGGAAATTGGTCAAAGAGTTCGTTAAGTCATGCGACGTTTGTGCTCGCTCTAAAGCATCTCATTATTGACCATATGGTCTCCTTCGCCCTCTCCCAGTCCCAAATGGCCTTGGGCCTCTCTTTCCATGGATTTCATCACTGACCTTCCCTTTGTTGGTGGTTATGACTCGGTATTCGTCATAGTCGATCGCTTCACCAAGATGGCTCATTTTGCTCCATGTGCCAAAACCATTACCGGAAAGGAGACAACCGATTTGTTTTTCAAAAATGTGGTTCAACTACATGGACTCCCGAACGATATCACTTCTGATCAAGGACCACAATTTGTTTCCAATTTCTGGCGGCGCCTTTTGCAAACCTTCGGTTGTACTGTGAATCTATCTTCCGCTTATCATCCGCAAACCGATGGACAAACGAAGCGGGTTAAGCAAATCTTGGAACAATACTTGTGGTGCTCTCTTAGTTACCCGACTAGGTTGACCTTCTCCCACTTTCCGAGTTCGCCTACAACAACTCTCTACATGCATCTACGGGAGTTACTCCATTTTTCGCCAACTACAGTCTCCACCCCCGCTTCAACATTTCGCTTCCCTCTGACTCTGTCAATCCTTCTGCGGAGGACCAGGCACATCTCTTGGAGGATGTACATCCTTTCCTTGGACATCACCCTTGCTGGCGAACTCTACAAGGAGCAACCAATGCGTGATTTTCGCATTCCAAGCTCAGGGGGCTTGCTTCAGACCATAAAGTGACTTTTTGAGTCAGCACACTACCGACCTATTTAGCTCCGATTGAAAACCGAGGGGTTGGATCATATAGACCCGTTCTTCAAGGTCACCTTGAAGAAACACATTCTTCATGTCCATTTGGTGAAGATGCCATCCCGTTGCCGCAACAACAACCAGTACCACATGGACCGTCGTCATCTTCGTTACTAGAATGAAGGTCTCATCGTAGTCGATTCCGTGGGTCTGTGCGTATCCCTTCGCCACTAACCAGGCTTGTATCGGTTGACCGAACCGTCGGCATTGCACTTTACCTTGTACACCCACTTGCAACCGATCGGTTAACATTGTGGGGGAGGGTTGACCAAGTGCCAAGTGTCGTTGGCATCGAGTGCTTGCATTTCTTCTTCCATAACAACACACCAATTTGTGTCTTTCGTTGCTTCTGCGTAGCTCTCCAGCTCACACACTTCCGCCACCTTGGTCATGTACGCATAATGATGTGCCATGTACTCATTATATTCATACCATTTTACGGGGTTCTTTTGGCGGATTGACCGGCACAATTTTCTGTCAGTCGGTTTGAGGCCCTTCTTGGCCGGTTCGGACTTCGTTTCGGAAGATCCGACTTCGTTCTGTCCGTAGTCAGAATCACTCCGATCTGACTCTTCGCTATCGGTGTCATATTCTAGTATCTTCTTCTTCCCCTTCTCTTTGCGCATGAACCGTCTCTCGGTCCCTTGCGCAGGGAGAGCACGACAGAGTCTCCACTACTTGCCAGTTCTTCATCCGATTGGTCATTCCGACTCAGCCGCTCATTCGGCCCACTTAGCCGAAATGAGATCAGACTCTCACCTAGAGTACCGAATTCTTCATCTTCTACCTAAACCTCTTCGGGTTCACTAGCCTCATCCTTTAAAATCGGGTTTTCGGGAGTTGGAGTCGGTAGAGAGAACCATGATGTCGACTCATCAAACTCGACATCTCGACTTACTCGGGCTTGTTTAGTCCGGGGGTTATAACACTTATACCCCTTCTGTTCATGCAAGTAGCCGACGAGTATGTACTTCTCCGACTTCGGATCCAACTTCCTCTGCTTCTCATCCAGTACATGCACATATGCTATACTACCGAATATCCGAAGGTGTCTCAAATTCGGCTTCCGCACGAAATACAACTCATGTGCTGACACCTTATCTCCGATCTGGTTTTGGATGTAGACGGCCGTCCGGACCGCCTCAGCCTAGTAGAACTTGGGCATGCTTTTCTCCTCCAGCATTGCCCTTGCAGCATCGACAATCGACCGGTTCTTTCTCTTGGCCACGCCGTTTTGTTTCAGTGTGTATCGGCAACTGAAATCTCTCCGAATTCCTTTTTCTACAGATAACTATTGAATTGGTCGGAAAAGTATTCTTTTCTGCCATCCAACCGCAGGCACTTGACTTTTCTTTTTGTTTCCTTCTCAACTAGACTTTGTAGATTCTAGAAACAGTCGAAGACTTCACTTTTCTCCTCAATGAGGTAGATCCATGTGTGTCGGTTGTAGTCGTCAATGAAGGAGACGAAATACCAACTCTTGCCAAGACTAACGTTCTGTGTCGGTCCCCATACATCCGAATGGATTAAGTCGAGCTTGTTAAAGCTCCGGTTTCATTCGGTGGGGAATGGAAGCCAGTGTTGCTTCCCGAGTTGGCAGGCTTCACATATTTAGGCCTTCCGGCCACTGAATTTCGGCAATCCGAGAACAACTTGTTTCGATTGCAGGACTTGAAGCCTGCAATAGTTGACGTGGCCTATCCACTTGGGCCACATATCGATGTCCGATTCAATCTTCTGTCCTTTCGCAAACAGGGCGGTGCCGACGTCGTTAGTGTCGAGGATGAACATCCTTCCCGTCTCTGCGCCCTTGCGCAATTATCCGGCCTTCTTCCTCGATGAAGCACCCGAGGTGTGTAAATTGCACCTGCATTCCCTGGACGACGATTTGTCCAATCAACACCAGGTTCTTTGTGATTGTCAGAATGTTGTCGCGTTGTTATGCGCGTGCGTATAAAATGAGGTAGGACCACGGGGGTCTTGGACCGAGGAATAACCGAACAGGAGTAGGAGAAAGAAAGACAACAGTGTCGCGAAAATACGACGAGGATACGCGAACTTGAGGCAAGACCCCGGGGCCTTTGTCTAGAGGATATCAAATTCGTGTATTTATGTACTAAGAATTAACCGAAATGAGAAAGATTAACAAATTTCATTAATAAAAGGGAAAGAAAGATTACAATCAATCCCAAGATTGGGATTACAAAAGTTTTATCTTATGGAGATGATTAGAATAATAGATTAGAGGAAATAAGAGATTATGATTCTTGAGTGATATGGCTTTGACAAGGAATTTTGGATTTTGAGAGATTGCTTCCGTATGGAGATTATGGTTTACTTGAGATATAACTTCCGTAGGGAAGATTAGGGTTCTTGCTTCGATAAGATAAGAGAGCTCCCCCACAAAAGAAAAGGAAAAAAATTAAGATAATATGGAGAGTGAGTCCTAGTGTAGGAAAAAAAATGGAATAAATATGGAGTTCTCTCTTGATCATAGCCTTTCCACTTTTTGTTGCATGGCCTCTACTTTTAGTTGCCTAGCTTTTTCTTTTGGTTGCATGTGACTGTCCACATGACCTTTACTTTTTCCATGCACTCCTTTAGTTGCTTGCGTCCACATGGCCTTTACTTTAGTTCTCTTCACTTTACTTTAGTTTGTTGCATGATCCAATCTTTCGTCCGTCCACGTCCAACCTCGTCCCGTAGCCGGTTCCATTTTGCTTGCCGGTCGGTTCCGGTTCCGATTTTGCTTGCCGGTCGGTTCCGGTTTGTTTGCCGATTCCGGTTCCGGTTTTGCTTACCGGCCAGTTTCCGGTTTGCATACTCGTTTCGGTACCGGTTTTGCTTGCCGACCGGTTCTAGATTTGCATACCGGCCAGTTTCCGGATTACATACAAGCCGGTTTCCGAATTTGCTTACCAGCCTGTTTCCGGATTTACTTACCGGACCCGTTTTCCGGATTTGCTTATCGGCCGGTTTCCGGTTTTAGGGAATTTGGCAATCATCATCCATCAAGACAAAGTGGCCAAAGTGCTCTTAGCACAAATGAAAAATGAGGGAGCTCAAGGTGTTTATATAGCCAAGGCCTTAACTTTCCTATCTATGTGGGATAGTTCTAATTTCCCTATCTAATCAAACTTTATTTTCTCATAACTTGATATGTATTTCTCCATTTTGTATATAGTAAAATACATTTTGAAGCTCTTGAGTATATCCATCTTTCTATAGTAAGCTACTAATCTAATCTATAATAATTATTTCATTATTTTTTTACATAGTGTGTGAAGATTTACACGACAACGGCTGTGCTTCCACACACACACACACGTAGATACAAAGAAACCACAACCGAATGAACAAGGAAACGAGACGAATGCGTATATGTATGTATATATTCTGATGAAAAAGGGTTACAACCGACAGGCCGGTGAGCAACAAATCTCCTACTCCTACGCACACACACAGAGAAGAGCGAGATGGAGACTCTGCCAGAAGCACTCGGGCGTTCCGCGGAGCAAGGGCAGCATCCCAAAAACCTGCACAACGCAAATATAGAGAAAGACGGAGGAGAAGAGCTCGGTCCTAGTCCGACATCACTTCGTCCTCGACAAAAGCGATCCCCCTTTTTACGATTCCTCTCCCTCTCTTTTATAGCCCAAGGAGGGAGGCCATTACAACTTGTGTCATCCTCTTTATTCTCTGTCCTTTCAGACAGAGATATGCCTCGATTTCCTACTTATCAATTCCGTGTGACCTAGGATATTCACATCAGTTGACTTGTACCTAAATATGTACATTACAACAAAACTTGTGCTCGCGTGTAAGGGCCGGTTCGCGCACATCATTCTCCGATTCCGCCTAGGGACGGTTTTCTCCACGACATCCGCCCCCACCTAACCGCGCATCCATCGGTATGCGCCAAAATAGACTCTTGCCGGAGAAGACCGGCCTGCGCTTACCCTTCGTCCTCCGAATCGCCATTCACTCCGAACCGGTCGTCCTCGCTATCCAAGTCATCCGGGTCCGGTTCATCCTCGTGCCGCTTTTTGAATGCTTTGATCCTTTTCCCGGCCACTCGTACTGCCATCCTCGTCCCATCACGCTCCGCGAGATGGTAGGTTTCGTTGTCGTTGGCGCTTGTCACCACGTAAGGCCCGAACCACCTCCTTGCGAATTTTCGCATCGCCTTGTGCTGGCTGTCGAGGCTGCTATCATATGCTAGAACCCAGTCGCCTTCTTCGATTTTCTTCGGCCTTAGTCGGTGAGTCCGGTCGAATCGCCCCTTGTTCTTTACCCTCATGGCCCACAGCTTTTCCACGGCTCATTCCACATCCTCCGGTCTTCGCTCGAGCTGCCGGATCTGCGCCGCTAACAGCTCCTCCCGGTTCATCTCGTCTCTCCAGTCCACCGTGGCCAATGAGGAGATCGTTCGCTCCATTGGCATGACCGACTTCTGCCCATACATCAGCTCCGCCTGCATGAACCCGACTACCGAACTGTGCGTAGTTCGATCGGCCCACAACGCATAGTGTAAGAGTCGTGGCCAATTTCCGACTTGGCCTCCACATACCCGCACTAACGCTTTGACGATCGGCCCGTGTCTGCGTTCCACCTTCCCGTTCTTCTACGGATTGTACGCCATGGTGAGCGAGAGTTTAACCCCTCGCCGGTCAAACAGCTCTTCAGCCTCTTGTGCATCTAGTGTTAGGAAACAGGTCCCTCCGGATGGGAAGTGAGAAGAACCAGATGTGGAGTACCCGGCAACGGAAGACTCGGTGAGAATCGGATGTGGAGTACCCGGCAACGGAAGACCCGGTGAGAACCGGATGATGAGTACCCGGCAACGGAAGACCCGGTGAGAACTGGATGTGGAGTACCCGACAACGGAAGACCCGGTGAGAACCGGATGACAAGTACCCGGCAAGAGCCGAATGGTGAAGGCCCGGTGAGAAGTGCTCACTGGATGAAGGGACATATTCGTAAATATGTTTTCTGAGAGTCCATCGGGGCTATATAAATAGCCGAAAAGTCATATTAGTATAAATATGACTTAGGGCAAACTTAGTGTTATAGTTGTTGTCAATCTTGTTGGTGCAAGATTTGAGTGTGTAACTGTGTACAGAGAGAGAGAGAGAGGAAGAGGTCGTTGCCTCTGTTGTAACCGCCGCCTGTGGCGAAGATAGCAAGCTCGAGGTCGTTGCCTCGGTGCTTTACTATTGTACATTGTGATATAGTGATAGTTTGCAGTCTGTGGGCTACCATGGTTTTTCCCTAGTTTGGGTTTTCCACGTTAACATCCTGTGTACTCTTCTCTTTACTATGTCGTGCGTTCATTACCCGTTTTCTGTGTTTGATCCTAGCCTCGGTTGTGGCCGAGCGTTGTGCTTACGGAGCGTGTATTTCTGTCATCTAGTTCTCCGCGGTCGGCTACGATCTTTCCTACGCACCCGTACCGGCATACCATTTCTTCGATCAGAAATCGGCACACGGCCGTGGTCGTTTTGTTCGGCAACGCTCGGCCTTCCACCTAGTTCATCAGGTCCTCTCGAGCCAGCACCAAATCCACCATCCCCTTGAAGTGGACAGTCGGAGGGTAGGTCGGGTGGAGCTCGTCCTGATATCGGACTACGGAGTGCATCTGACAGCCTTCGCAAGTCATCACGAACTGATGCATATCCCGATATAGTCCCGGCCACCAGTACTTCCCCTTTCAGCTTCTCCAATGTGGCCCACGTCCCGCGGTGTCCGGCCCACGGACTCTCGTGGTACGCCGTCAGCAGTTCCACCTGTTCCTCTTTCTTCGCCACAACCTGGAGCGGGATGTCGTTTCCCTTCTTCGGGTGCTTCCATATGCACCCATCCCGTAGGAAGAATCGGTACGCTTTCTTCCAAATCCGGTTGGTCTCTTCCTTCGTCCACGCCACGTCCGGTGTCATTGTCTTTAGGAACCCGCCGATCTGGAGCCACTCCCCGTTGTACTTGCTCTCGTCGAACTCGTTAAGCACGGGAGTGCTCCCCTTCCTTGTTGTTACGTAAGCCGTCTCAAAGAAGTCCACGCTGACTTCTTCGTCCTCCGAAACCATGCCGTACTCATCATCGAATCTCGCCCTTGAAAGCATGTCGACCATGGCGTTGTCTTTTCCGGAAATGTGTCGTGTTTCCGGATTCAGGGACTTGATGTACGTTATCCACCTGAGCATTGCCAAGTCCAGCGTCACGCATCCGGAAACCATACCGAGAATCGGCAAGCAGTCCATCTCAATTATCACCTCCGTCTCGATCAGATAGTCTTTGTCGGCCTTGATCGCCGAAACGATACCCCAGAGTTCGTGTTTAACTTGGGTGTACCCTCGCTGTCGTTCACTGAGGACTTTCGCGCCGAACCGGATGGGGAACCTCGTGCCATTCTCCTCCTCCAGGTTGATCACCCATCCAATTCCGGTCGGACTCGTGTCTACGGTCACGTAAATCGGAATGTCTTTACCATAGACCGCTTTCCGGAGTGTCAGCGCCGCAACAAGTGCTCCTTTAATTTTCCCGACCGACTCCGTATGCTCCTCTCTCCACTCAATTTTTTACGCCCTTTCTTTAGCAACCCATAGAGCGGCTCCGCGACGTGGGCATAATGCGAGATCCAGATATGGTAGAACGCGCATGCTCCCAAGAATCTTTGGACTTCCGTGACTGAATTGCAGTCGCGCTTCATCGCGGAGATGGCCTCTACCTTGGTCGGCGACGGTTTCCGATCGAATGGCCCGCATATGTGTCTGACGACCATGATCTCCGATTGCCTGAAGGCCGATTTCTCCCTAGAGAAGGTGAGCCTCGCGCCCTCTAGTCTTTGCAGCACCTTCTCGCAGTCATCGACGTGGTCTGCCACGAACATTCGACATCCGTCCGGTCCGATTGTCTCATCCGTATCCTCCACCGGGCATCCTTTGATCGGGATGTTGTTTAAGAATGGCACTGTGATGTCCGGGATACAATCCCTAAGCACCTTGTTCATCACTTTCACCATGTGCATCACCGAGATCGTCCCTCCTTGCGGCAAGGTACACATCCGCACCAACCCGAGAGGGGTCCGCATCATCGTGATATCCCTGCTCTCCACGGCTAGTTGGAACTGATCGTACCCCGAGTACAGATCACTGACCGAATAGATTGACCTTCTGGTGAAGGCTTCTACGAACTCGTCTCTCATCGACCCGATACCTGCATTACGAATGGTCACCCTGTTGACTGGTTGTAGGTCCTGAATGAAGCGCAACGTGCCATTCTTCTTGGGCACGGTAAACCACCGATTAGAATACGGGGCACTCGACGGTTCGAGGATGCCCATATCCACCTTCTATTTAAGTAGCTCCATTAGCTTCGGGATGTGAGCTCTGGGTACTGGAATCGGTTTGAGATTCCAAGGTACATGAGGTATCGTGAAGATCACCATTGGTTCCACAATCGTTGAGTATACGCACCCGATCTCCTCCAGAGAGAATGTGAAGTTCTTTCCGTGCCTCCCAAGCATTCTCCGAAACCGGTCCTCCTCCGCCAACAGTAGAAAGCCACCCCCACCGACCTTGAGCTCTCGTAGTGTTACGTCGGTGAATCCGTGTCCTATGCCAGCCGGTTGCCGTAAACTTGGGTCCGACGCAACCCCCTTTATCCGCTCTTCGTTGCCCTCCGACCGAACCTGGTATCCACGCGGGCCGTCCGACCGAACCTGACCCTTTTCCCAAAGTCAGCGATGACTTCGTACATCTCCACCGAACTAACCGGAACTGCCCGGTCTTCACTAAGGCTTCCTTCGACAACCTCGCGTAATTCCCCCAAGGTGTCATCGAAGGAGACCGCCTCCACGGCACTGCCAATTTCTTTGCCAAGGCCGAGGACTCTGTACGCCCTGAGTCTTTCTTCCGCCCGTTTCTTTTCCTAGCCACTGATGCCGGCTATAGTACAACCTCTGTTATTGGAGAACCAAAATTACCTATCTATGGTACATGCGTGTGTTGCCGATTAGGAACACGGTCCGCGGTCAGTCCTTCGACCTAGACCTCAAAGTGGGTGTGGAACAACGAACAGGTGTTTAAGCGTAATGCGTAGGGGAAGAATCCCTGTAACCTATCAGTGCATAAGGGAGACGGCTACAACCGAAACCCTATCACGGGTTACACTTACATACTTAAACGCTTAGGTATTCAAGACACACACAGTGAATTAGTCGTAGCTATACACAGGAAATCAGAGAAGATAGAATTCTATTATCAGGCGTTTCTTTACATTCCCCAAAATTACACGCACCTGCATCAGAGGTTTTCTGCCCTTTAAATACGCAGGGTCTATTTAGCCGTTCATGCTTCCTGCGTGAACCGTTACATGCGTTATGTTCTTAAATAATTTCTTATTCCTACGCTTTTGTCCGTCGGTTACTATTCCGGCGGACAACACTTGGCACGCCTGTGGGACAGTGCCCTGGCACGTCGGACCCATCCTGTTAATCCTCTCCAAAAATGGCCCGGATGTTCGGCTCTGCTGCGGTGTCCGCGTCCGGAGGTGACATAGGGCCCGTAGGTGCATCGTGGTGTGGCTCCTCGGTTTGGTCGGGCTGGTTTCTCCCGGAGTCGCCGTCGCCGTGTGTGGGCGGTCCGGGTACGGTGGGCTCTTCTTGAGCTAGTGGGTTGGGCTTCGCCGTCACCGTGCTTGTCGTTGGCTGCGGCTCTGCCTCCATTGTTACGTCCTCCGTGGTGTCGGCCGTTTTTGTATGTTCCAGGGAGTGGGGCGGAGATTCCACCTGGTCCGCACCATTCTCCGTGTGGTCTGATGATAGTGTGAGCTCGTGCAGCTGAACCTCTTGTTGTGTAGTGGTTTCGCTGTCTGATCTTGTGGGGAACTCCGCTCGTCGGTCCCCGCTATTCTCCATCGTTGTCATCTCTGGCGATCGGGCCTGAGGTTCCTCTTCTTCGGTTGTGCTTGGAATTGGCGTCACGCTGGATTCCTCGTTTGTGCACGTGTTGCCGGCTTGTGTGATCTGGTGACATAGCTCCTCCTGACTTTCACCAAAATCGTCTAAGAGCTGCGCGAGTTCTTCGGAGTGTTGGTCCGCTAGTGCACGATAGTCTTGCGCTAGGTCCTCCCGTACGGCCACAATGCTCTCCTCATTTAGTTTATAGAACCCTCGACCGTCTTTTCGCCGGTTCTCCCAGTCCGCACGATACACGTGCAATTCCGCTGCTTGGGTTGCCCACGTCATCCATCCTTTGTCCAGTGTCGTTTTCAATTGCGTTGTGAACCTCTCCCGATTTGTTTGGAGAAGGATCCGCACGTTATCTGTGATGGCCTGGCAACGGTTGCGTGCGTCTTCCATCGACTTCTGGAGATTAGCGATTTCCTGTTGTTTAACCAGTGCCGCTTCCTGATACATGGCCTTCAGGCCCGCCCACAATTGGGATTCTTTTGCATGTTGTTCTTCTAATTTCCCCATTTCATTGTTTAGGCGGATTTCGAGCTGATGCCTTCTGTCTTGTTCGACCACCAACTGCTCATCGAACCATACCTTCTTTTTTTCTAATAAGGCCCGGAGTCCCGCTATTGCCGCCTCCGATTTCTTCGCGTCCTCCCGTAATTGGGCATTGTCGTCTTTTGTCCGAATGTGCTGAGCTACCTCCGTAGCGAGTTTCTCTTCAAGGGTTTTTACTGCCTTCCGGCCGTTAGCCCGTATCTCCTTTTCTCTGTCTAAGGATTGGCGTAGTTTTGCTCGAAGGCGGTCAATTTCTGATTCCGCTAGTTGCATGGCCCTTTTTGCTTTTGAGGCGATGGCGGTCTGAGCCTCGATTTCTTCTTTTAGAGCGTCGATGACGTGGTTCGGTGGCGGGGTTGCGTGTTGCGCCGTAGTCGCGAGAGCTTCCAACTCCGTGATGCGTGCGTTGGCTTTTTGCAGTTCGGCTTGGGTCAGTTTAACCTTCTTCCAGACATTCTTATTTTTTATGGCCATCTCCTTGGCGCCCATGCTGACCTTTGCCAGTTCTCGATGGACTTCGACTAGGGCCGTGTTTAAGGGGGGGGTATTTCCATCCCCACTCGGCGTACCCTGACGTTCCTCTGTCTGCCGACCCTGGCTAGCCGGTCCTCATCATCGCTCTCCGTTGTTTGTGTTAGGGCGCGCTCGATCATCTGGCATTCTACATGCTCTTCGGCCATTCGTTGGGCGGCTTTTACCTGTTGTGTTGCCCGGAACTCCATGAGCTCAAAAGAAGTACCAAACTACAAGAGGGCGCTGAACTCATGGGCCGTATCCAGAATATCTGGATATGCCAAAACCTCGCTTTCCGCCGTCAATACGGCTTTCCCTCGTTGGGACTGGGTCGTAATAATCGGTTGTGGCTCCCGGATGACTTCGAAGGTGGTATTGGGTTCCGCTGCTACGGAGCCGTCGTCTTCGGTCGGTGTTTCTATTCCCGTTGGGGCGTTTTTTACCAACCCCCACCCATCTTTCTTGTCCAATCTACGCCATTTTGGTCTGGGGCTTTCCCACCGTGTTTCGGTGTCTGGCTCTAGGGCTGCTTCCATGGAACGTGTCAGATGTTCCTCCTGCGTTGTTCGTGTGTCTGGCTGGTCAAAAGGAGGTGTTGTCCTTGGGTCTGGCTGGGCGGGTTGGGGTTCCTCTTCCCACTCTGGGGCTGATAACTCCAGTAACCTGCGTTTCGCAGATCGGGGCGGGGCAGTGGGTTGGCTGGGCTGCGGTGCCGGCAGGCCTCGGGGTGGAAATAGTACCGTAAGGTATTGATGGATGATCGGCCTGAGCTTTTTGCCTGCTTGGTACGCATGCAAGCCTTCCCTTAACGTTGGCCCTGTGATGACCCCCCAATCGACGACACGCCCTTCAAAGGTATCGATAATGATGCCCGCCTTCTGGTTAGGCATCCTATATGCGTTGACATGTACGCAGCCGACTTCTAGCAAGAACTTGGCAACTTCACGGAAAAAGGGATCCGGAATCTGCTTCGTTCTATAGGCCTTGGCGGAGGAGGAATATGGACCAAAATACCGCTGCAGCGCCTCTGCAGGAGGTATTTCGAAATGCCTTTCGCCTAGCGATGACAGGTCCAACTTTTTCCGAATGGAAGAGTTGGTGACTGTGTCGATGTTAAGCTTTCTGGCGATGTCCATAGCATCCGGGTGTGGGGGTGCCTCTGCGACTCGGATGTACCCATCCAGGCGTTTCTCCACGAGCCATCGGCGTAAAGTAGTAGAGATGAATATTGGCATCGCTAGAGTAGGTTCGTGGGAAGGAGACTGGTGGTTGCGGTGAGCTGGAGCTCTATGATAGGATGGGGGAGAAGGTAAGGGAGAGGAGCGATGGGAGCGTTGATAGTTAGAAGGTGGGTTTCTGTTTTGTGCAGAAGATCTTCTATTTCCTTCTTTTTGTGGCTTAGGGTTCATTGGGCGGTTAGCCATCGTGGTGCCGCGTGTTCTTGAACTAGGAGTCTGTGCATGCATTTAGTCCTTTTAATAGTGTCGTTATCTTCTCGTTTTTTTTTTTCGTAACGGTTATATACAACCTATTTTTACATTATGGTACAAGTGGGGGCCGTCCATTTACGCTGCGGGTTCTCCGACTCTGTCCTATTCGGCTCTGTCCAGGTAAGGTTTGAGGCGAAACCCATTCACCTTTTGTCATACTATATCCCCGGCCAACGTACCTAGTTGGAACGTGCCTTGTTCCGCTCCAATTATCCAGTATGGACTGGTCCAGCGGAATCGTAACTTCCCTGGCATATGGCCCATGCGGGTTTGGAAAACCAGCACCGCTCGACCGACGACGAACTCCTTTTCCCTTGCATTCCGATGTCGATCCACAAATGCTTTACGTCGTCGTTGTTCCTGCTCCAGCATAACCATGTTGTGTACGCGTTTTTGGCTAGTGGAGCCGTACCTCCTCCGACTTGGCTTTCGATAGTCGGTCCCGTACTCTTCTTATGGACTATGGCGTAATGATGTGTTAGTCGTTTTAATAGTCGCTATCTTCTCCTATTTACAACCTTCTTCTTTTTTCTTTTTTCTTTTTTTCTTAAAGGTTATTTACAACCTATTTTTACATTATAGTACAAGTGTTGTTGTCCATTTTACGCTGGTTCTCCGGATCTGTCCCGTTCGGCGGTGAATGGGTTGGGTGGCGTCGGGCCCAGGTAAGGTTTGAGCCGAAACCCATTCACCTTTTGCCGTACTACTTCTCCAGCCAGCGTACCTGTTGGAACGTGCCTTGTTCCGCTCCA